>NC_142812.1:33677894-33824395 GCF_049724085.1 Artemia sp. Qi Xiang Cuo | reverse complement strand
ATTTATTAGCATATTTATTTATTAGAAGATTAGCAGACTTTGCTTTAATCTCAATCATACTAATGTTACTGCTTCATTTGGATTTTTCAATTTTTATGTTACAGAAAAACAGGAATATGAATTTATTGTGTAGAAGCTTTTGCTTTTTTATTTATTAGCAAATTTTTTTATTAGCAAATTGGCAGACTTTGCCGTAATCTCAATCACACTAAAGTTACTGCTTCATTTGGATTTTTTTATGTTGCAGAAAAATAGGAATATTAATTTATTGTTTAGGAGCTATTGCTTTTTTATTTATTAGAATATTTATTTATTAGCAAATTAGCAGACTTTGCTTTAATCTCAATCATACTAATGTTACTTCTTCATTTGGATTTTTCAATTTTTATGTTACAGAAAAACAGGAATATGAATTTATTGTGCAGAAGCTTTTGCTTTTTTATTTATTAGCAGATTTTTTTATTAGCAAATTGGCAGACTTTGCCGTAATCTCAATCACACTAAAGTTACTGCTTCATTTGGATTTTTCAATTTTTATGTTACATAAAAATAGGAATATGAATTTATTGTGTAGAAGCTTTTGCTTTTTTATTTATTAGCAGATTTTTTTATTAGCAAATTGGCAGACTTTGCCGTAATCTCAATCACACTAAAGTTACTGCTTCATTTGTATTTTTCAACTTTTATGTTATATAAAAATAGGAATATGAATTTATTGTGTAGAAGCTTTTGCTTTTTTATTTATTAGAAAATTTTTTTATTAGCAAATTGGCAGACTTTGCCGTAATCTCAATCACACTAAAGTTACTGCTTCATTTGGATTTTTTTATGTTGCAGAAAAATAGGAATATTAATTTATTGTTTAGGAGCTATTGCTTTTTTATTTATTAGCATATTTATTTATTAGGAGATTAGCAGACTTTGCTTTAATCTCAATCATACTAATGTTACTGCTTCATTTGGATTTTTCAATTTTTATGTTACAGAAAAACAGGAATATGAATTTATTGTGTAGAAGCTTTTGCTTTTTTATTTATTAGCAAATTTTTTTATTAGCAAATTGGCAGACTTTGCCGTAATCTCAATCACACTAAAGTTACTGCTTCATTTGGATTTTTTTATGTTGCAGAAAAATAGGAATATGAATTTATTGTTTAGGAGCTTTTGCTTTTTTATTTATTAGCATATTTATTTATTAGAAGATTAGCAGACTTTGCTTTAATCTCAATCATACTAATGTTACTGCTTCATTTGGATTTTTCAATTTTTATGTTACAGAAAAACAGGAATATGAATTTATTGTTTAGAAGCTTTTTCTTTTTTATTTATTAGCAGATTTTTTTATTAGCAAATTGGCAGACTTTGCCGTAATCTCAATCACACTAAAGTTACTGCTTCATTTGGATTTTTAAACTTTTATGTTATATAAAAATAGGAATATGAATTTATTGTGTAGAAGCTTTTGCTTTTTTATTTATTAGCAGATTTTTTTATTAGCAAATTAGCAGACTTTGCCGTAATCTCAATCACACTAAAGTTACTGCTTCATTTGGATTTTTCAATTTTTATGTTACATAAAAATAGGAATATGAATTTATTGTGTAGAAGCTTTTGCTTTTTTATTTATTAGCAGATTTTTTTATTAGCAAATTGGCAGACTTTGCCGTAATCTCAATCACACTAAAGTTACTGCTTCATTTGGATTTTCTTATGTTGCAGAAAAATAGGAATATTAATTTATTGTTTAGGAGCTATTGCTTTTTTATTTATTAGAATATTTATTTATTAGCAAATTAGCAGACTTTGCTTTAATCTCAATCATACTAATGTTACTGCTTCATTTGGATTTTTCAATTTTTATGTTACAGAAAAACAGGAATATGAATTTATTGTGTAGAAGGTTTTGCTTTTTTATTTATTAGCAGATTTTTTTATTAGCAAATTGGCAGACTTTGCCGTAATCTCAATCACACTAAAGTTACTGCTTCATTTGGATTTTTTTATGTTGCAGAAAAATAGGAATATTAATTTATTGTTTAGGAGCTATTGCTTTTTTATTTATTAGCATATTTATTTATTAGGAGATTAGCAGACTTTGCTTTAATCTCAATCATACTAATGTTACTGCTTCATTTGGATTTTTCAATTTTTATGTTACAGAAAAACAGGAATATGAATTTATTGTGAAGAAGATTTTGCTTTTTTATTTATTAGCAAATTTTTTTATTAGCAAATTGGCAGACTTTGCCGTAATCTCAATCACACTAAAGTTACTGCTTCATTTGGATTTTTCAACTTTTATGTTAAATAAAAATAGGAATATGAATTTATTGTGTAGAAGCTTTTGCTTTTTTATTTATTAGCAGATTTTTTTTATTAGCAAATTGGCAGACTTTGCCGTAATCTCAATCACACTAAAGTTACTGCTTCATTTGGATTTTTTTATGTTGCAGAAAAATAGGAATAATAATTTATTGTTTAGGAGCTATTGCTTTTTTATTTATTAGAATATTTATTTATTAGCAAATTAGCAGACTTTGCTTTAATCTCAATCATACTAATGTTACTGCTTCATTTGGATTTTTCAATTTTTATGTTACAGAAAAACAGGAATATGAATTTATTGTGTAGAAGGTTTTGCTTTTTTATTTATTAGCAAATTTTTTTATTAGCAAATTGGCAGACTTTGCCGTAATCTCAATCACACTAAAGTTACTGCTTCATTTGGATTTTTTTATTTTTCAGAAAAATAGTAATATAAATTTATTGTTTAGGAGCTATTGCTTTTTTATTTATTAGCATATTTATTTATTAGAAGATTAGCAGACTTTGCTTTAATCTCAATCATACTAATGTTACTGCTTCATTTGGATTTTTCAACTTTTATGTTACAGAAAAACAGGAATATGAATTTATTGTGTAGAAGGTTTTGCTTTTTTATTTATTAGCAGATTTTTTTATTAGCAAATTGGCAGACTTTGCCGTAATCTCAATCACACTAAAGTTACTGCTTCATTTGGATTTTTCAACTTTTATGTTACATAGAAATAGGAATATGAATTTATTGTGTAGAAGCTTTTGCTTTTTTATTTATTAGCAGATTTATTTATTAGCAAATTGGCAGACTTTGCCGTAATCTCAATCACACTAAAGTTACTGCTTCATTTGGATTTTTTTATGTTGCAGAAAAATAGGAATATTAATTTATTGTTTAGGAGCTATTGCTTTTTTATTTATTAGAATATTTATTTATTAGCAGATTAGCAGACTTTGCTTTAATCTCAATCATACTAATGTTACTGCTTCATTTGGATTTTTCAATTTTTATGTTACAGAAAAACAGGAATATGAATTTATTGTGTAGAAGGTTTTGCTTTTTTATTTATTAGCAAATTTTTTTATTAGCAAATTTGCAGACTTTGCCGTAATCTCAATCACACTAAAGTTACTGCTTCATTTGGATTTTTCAACTTTTATGTTACATAAAAATAGGAATATGAATTTATTGTTTAGAAGCTTTTGCTTTTTTATTTATTAGCATATTTTTTTATTAGCAAATTAGCAGACTTTGCCGTAATCTCAATCATACTATGGCTATAGTTACTGCTTCATTTGAATTTTTCAATTTTTTATGTTATAGAAGAATAGGAATATGAATTTATTGTTTAGAAGCTATAGATTTTTATTTATTAACAGATTTATTTATTAGCAAATTGGCAGACTTTGCCGTAATCTCAATCACACTAAAGTTACTGCTTCATTTGGATTTTTCAACTTTTATGTTATATAAAAATAGGAATATGAATTTATTGTGTAGAAGCTTTTGCTTTTTTATTTATTAGCAGATTTTTTTATTAGCAAATTGGCAGACTTTGCCGTAATCTCAATCACACTAAAGTTACTGCTTCATTTGGATTTTTTTATGTTGCAGAAAAATAGGACTATTAATTTATTGTTTAGGAGCTATTGCTTTTTTATTTATTAGCATATTTATTTATTAGGAGATTAGCAGACTTTGCTTTAATCTCAATCATACTAATGTTACTGCTTCATTTGGATTTTTCAATTTTTATGTTACAGAAAAACAGGAATATGAATTTATTGTGTAGAAGGTTTTGATTTTTTATTTATTAGCAGATTTTTTTATTAGCAAATTGGCAGACTTTGCCGTAATCTCAATCACACTAAAGTTACTGCTTCATTTGGATTTTTCAACTTTTATGTTACATAAAAATAGGAATATGAATTTATTGTTTAGAAGCTATAGCTTTTTATTTATTAACAGATTTTTTTATTAGCAAATTAGCAGACTTTGCCGTAATCTCAATCACACTAAAGTTACTGCTTCATTTGGATTTTTCAACTTTTATGTTACATAAAAATAGGAATATGAATTTATTGTGTAGCAGCTTTTGCTTTTTTATTTATTAGTAGATTTTTTTATTAGCAAATTGGCAGACTTTGCCGTAATCTCAATCACACTAAAGTTACTGCTTCATTTGGATTTTTCAACTTTTATGTTACATAAAAATAGGAATATGAATTTATTGTGTAGAAGCTTTTGCTTTTTTATTTATTAGCAGATTTTTTTATTAGCAAATTGGCAGACTTTGCCGTAATCTCAATCACACTAAAGTTACTGCTTCATTTGGATTTTTCAACTTTTATGTTGCAGAAAAATAGTAAAATGAATTTATTGTTTAGGAGCTTTTGTTTTTTATTTATTAGCAGATTTATTTATTAGCAAATTAGCAGACTTTGCCGTAATCTCAATCACACTAAAGTTACTGCTTCATTTGGATTTTTCAACTTTTATGTTACAGAAAAACAGGAATATGAATTTATTGTGTAGAAGCTTTTGCTTTTTTATTTATTAGCAGATTTTTTTATTAGCAAATTGGCAGACTTTACCGTAATCTCAATCATACTATGGCTATAGTTAATGCTTCATTTGAATTTTTCAATTTTTTATGTTATAGAAGAATAGGAATATGAATTTATTGTTTAGAAGCTATAGCTTTTTATTTATTAACAGATTTATTTATTAGCAAATTGGCAGACTTTGCCTTAATCTCAATCATACTAAAGCTACTGCTTCATTTGGATTTTTCAACTTTTATGTTACATAAAAATAGGAATATGAATTTATTGTGTAGAAGCTTTTGCTTTTTTATTTATTAGTAGATTTTTTTATTAGCAAATTGGCAGACTTTGCCGTAATCTCAATCACACTAAAGTTACTGCTTCATTTGGATTTTTCAAATTTTATGTTGCAGAAAAATAAGAAAATGAATTTATTGTTTAGGAGCTTTTGTTTTTTATTTATTAGCAGATTTATTTATTAGCAAATTAGCAGACTTTGCCGTAATCTCAATCACACTAAAGTTACTGCTTCATTTGGATTTTTCAACTTTTATGTTACATAAAAATAGGAATATGAATTTATTGTGTAGAAGCTTTTGCTTTTTTATTTATTAGCAGATTTTTTTATTAGCAAATTGGCAGACTTTACCGTAATCTCAATCATACTATGGCTATAGTTACTGCTTCATTTGAATTTTTCAATTTTTTATGTTATAGAAGAATAGGAATATGAATTTATTGTTTAGAAGCTATAGCTTTTTATTTATTAACAGATTTATTTATTAGCAAATTGGCAGACTTTGCCTTAATCTCAATCATACTAAAGCTACTGCTTCATTTGTATTTTTCAACTTTTATGTTACATAAAAATAGGAATATGAATTTTTTGTGTAGAAGCTTTTGCTTTTTTATTTATTAGCAGATTTTTTTATTAGCAAATTGGCAGACTTTGCCGTAATATCAATCATACTATGGCTATAGTTATTGCTTCATTTGAATTTTTCAATTTTTTATGTTATAGAAGAATAGGAATATGATTTTATTGTTTAGAAGCTATAGCTTTTTATTTATTATCAGATTTATTTATTAGCAAATTGGCAGACTTTGCCTTAATCTCAATCATACTAAAGCTACTGCTTCATTTGGATTTTTAAACTTTTATTTTACATAAAAATAGGAATATGAATTTATTGTGTAGAAGCTTTTGCTTTTTTATTTATTAGCAGATTTTTTTATTAGCAAATTGGCAGACTTTGCCGTAATATCAATCATACTATGGCTATAGTTACTGCTTCATTTGAATTTTTCAATTTTTTATGTTATAGAAGAATAGGAATATGAATTTATTGTTTAGAAGCTATAGCTTTTTATTTATTAACAGATTTATTTATTAGCAAATTGGCAGACTTTGCCGTAATCTCAATCACACTAAAGTTACTGCTTCATTTGGATTTTTCAACTTTTATGTTATATAAAAATAGGAATATGAATTTATTGTGTAGAAGCTTTTGCTTTTTTATTTATTATCAGATTTTTTTATTAGCAAATTGGCAGACTTTGCCGTAATCTCAATCACACTAAAGTTACTGCTTCATTTGGATTTTTCAACTTTTATTTTATATAAAAATAGGAATATGAATTTATTGTGTAGAAGCTTTTGCTTTTTTATTTATTAGCAGATTTTTTTATTAGCAAATTGGCAGACTTTGCCGTAATCTCAATCATACTATGGCTATAGTTACTGCTTCATTTGAATTTTTCAATTTTTTATGTTATAGAAGAATAGGAATATGAATTTATTGTTTAGAAGCTATAGCTTTTTATTTATTAACAGATTTATTTATTAGCAAATTGGCAGACTTTGCCTTAATCTCAATCATACTAAAGCTACTGCTTCATTTGGATTTTTCAACTTTTATGTTACATAAAAATAGGAATATGAATTTATTGTGTAGAAGCTTTTGCTTTTTTATTTATTAGCAGATTTTTTTATTAGCAAATTGGCAGACTTTGCCGTAATCTCAATCATACTATGGCTATAGTTATTGCTTCATTTGAATTTTTCAATTTTTTATGTTATAGAAGAATAGGAATATGAATTTATTGTTTAGAAGCTATAGCTTTTTATTTATTAACAGATTTATTTATTAGCAAATTGGCAGACTTTGCCTTAATCTCAATCATACTAAAGCTACTGCTTCATTTGGATTTTTCAACTTTTATGTTACATAAAAATAGGAATATGAATTTATTGTGTAGAAGCTTTTGCTTTTTTATTTATTAGCAGATTTTTTTATTAGCAAATTGGCAGACTTTGCCGTAATATCAATCATACTATGGCTATAGTTACTGCTTCATTTGAATTTTTCAATTTTTTATTTTATAGAATAATAGGAATATGAATTTATTGTTTAGAAGCTATAGCTTTTTATTTATTAACAGATTTATTTATTAGCAAATTGGCAGACTTTGCCGTAATCTCAATCACACTAAAGTTACTGCTTCATTTGGATTTTTCAACTTTTATGTTATATAAAAATAGGAATATGAATTTATTGTGTAGAAGCTTTTGCTTTTTTATTTATTAGCAGATTTTTTTATTAGCAAATTGGCAGACTTTGACGTAATCTCAATCACACTAAAGTTACTGCTTCATTTGGATTTTTCAAATTTTATGTTACATAAAAATAGTAATATGAATTTATTGTGTATAAGCTTTTGCTTTTTTATTTATTAGCAGATTTATTTATTAGCAAATTAGCAGACTTTGCCGTAATCTCAATCACACTAAAGTTACTGCTTCATTTGGATTTTTCAACTTTTATGTTACATAAAAATAGGAATATGAATTTATTGTGTAGAAGCTTTTGCTTTTTTATTTATTAGCAGATTTATTTATTAGCAAATTGGCAGACTTTGCCGTAATCTCAATCACACTAAAGTTACTGCTTCATTTGGATTTTTAAACTTTTATTTTAAATAAAAATATGAATATTAATTTATTGTGTAGAAGCTTTTGCTTTTTTATTTATTAGCAAATTTTTTTATTAGCAAATTGGCAGACTTTGCCGTAATCTCAATCACACTAAAATTACTGCTTCATTTGGATTTTTCAACTTTTATGTTACATAAAAATAGGAATATGAATTTATTGTGTAGAAGCTTTTGCTTTTTTATTTATTAGCAGATTTATTTATTAGCAAATTGGCAGACTTTGCCGTAATCTCAATCACACTAAAGTTACTGCTTCATTTGGATTTTTTTATGTTGCAGAAAAATAGGAATATTAATTTATTGTTTAGGAGCTATTGCTTTTTTATTTATTAGAATATTTATTTATTAGGAAATTAGCAGACTTTGCTTTAATCTCAATCATACTAATGTTACTGCTTCATTTGGATTTTTCAATTTTTATGTTACATAAAAATAGGAATATGAATTTATTGTGTAGAAGCTTTTGCTTTTTTATTTATTAGCAGATTTATTTATTAGCAAATTGGCAGACTTTGCCGTAATCTCAATCACACTAAAGTTACTGCTTCATTTGGATTTTTCAACTTTTATGTTACATAAAAATAGGAATATGAATTTATTGTGTAGAAGCTTTTGCTTTTTTATTTATTAACAGATTTATTTATTAGCAAATTAGCAGACTTTGCCGTAATCTCAATCAAACTAAAGTTACGGCTTCATTTGGATTTTTCAACTTTTATGTTACATAAAAATAGGAATATGAATTTATTGTGTAGAAGCTTTTGCTTTTTTATTTATTAGCAAATTTTTTTATTAGCAAATTGGCAGACTTTGCCGTAATCTCAATTACACTAAAATTACTGCTTCATTTGGATTTTTAAACTTTTATGTTACATAAAAATATGAATATGAATTTATTGTGTAGAAGCTTTTGCTTTTTTATTTATTAGCAGATTTTTTTATTAGCAAATTGGCAGACTTTGCCGTAATCTCAATCACACTAAAGTTACTGCTTCATTTGGATTTTTTTATGTTGCAGAAAAATAGGAATATTAATTTATTGTTTAGGAGCTATTGCTTTTTTATTTATTAGAATATTTATTTATTAGCAAATTAGCAGACTTTGCTTTAATCTCAATCATACTAACGTTACTGCTTCATTTGGATTTTTCAAGTTTTATGTTACATAAAAATAGGAATATGAATTTATTGTGTAGAAGCTTTTGCTTTTTTATTTATTAGCAGATTTTTTTATTAGCAAATTGGCAGACTTTGCCGTAATCTCAATCACACTAAAGTTACTGCTTCATTTGGATTTTTCAACTTTTATGTTACATAAAAATATGAATATGAATTTATTGTGTAGAAGCTTTTGCTTTTTTGTTTATTAGCAAATTTTTTTATTAGCAAATTGGCAGACTTTGCCGTAATCTCAATTACACTAAAGTTACTGCTTCATTTGGATTTTTCAACTTTTATGTTACATAAAAATAGGAATATGAATTTATTGTGTAGAAGCTTTTTCTTTTTTATTTATTAGCAGATTTTTTTATTAGCAAATTGGCAGACTTTGCCGTAATCTCAATCACACTAAAGTTACTGCTTCCTTTGGATTTTTTTATGTTGCAGAAAAATAGGAATATTAATTTATTGTTTAGGAACTATTGCTTTTTTATTTATTAGCAAATTAGCAGACTTTACTTTAATCTCAATCATGCTAAAGTTACTGCCTCATTTGAGTATTGTATTTTTTATGTTGCTGAAAAATAGGAATATGAATTTATTGTTTAAAAGCTATTGCTTTTTTATTTATTAGCAGATTTATCTATTAGCAAATTAGCAGACTTTGCTTTAATCTCAATCATACTAATGTTACTGCTTCATTTGGATTTTTCAATTTTTATGTTACAGAAAAACAGGAATATGAATTTATTGTTTAGGAGCTTTTGCTTTTTTATTTATTAGCAAATTTTTTTATTAGCAAATTGGCAGACTTTGCCGTAATCTCAATCACACTAAAGTTACTGCTTCCTTTGGATTTTTTTATGTTGCAGAAAAATAGGAATATTAATTTATTGTTTAGGAACTATTGCTTTTTTATTTATTAGCAAATTAGCAGACTTTACTTTAATCTCAATCATGCTAAAGTTACTGCCTCATTTGAGTCTTGTATTTTTTATGTTGCAGAAAAATAGGAGTCTTAATTTATTGTTTAGAAGCTATTGCTTTTTTACTTATTAGCAGATTTATCTATTAGCAAATTAGCAGACTTTGCTTTAATCTCAATCACACTAATGTTACTGCTTCATTTGGATTTTTCAACTTTTATGTTACAGAAAAACAGGAATATGAATTTATTGTGTAGAAGCTTTTGCTTTTTTATTTATTAGCAGATTTTTTTATTAGCAAATTGGCAGACTTTGCCGTAATCTCAATCACACTAAAGTTACTGCTTCCTTTGGATTTTTTTATGTTGCAGAAAAATAGGAATATTAATTTATTGTTTAGGAACTATTGCTTTTTTATTTATTAGCAAATTAGCAGACTTTACTTTAATCTCAATCATGCTAAAGTTACTGCTTCATTTGAGTCTTGTATTTTTTATGTTGCAGAAAAATAGGAGTCTGAATTTATTGTTTAGAAGCTATTGCTTTTTTACTTATTAGCAGATTTATCTATTAGCAAATTTGCAGACTTTGCTTTAATCTCAATTATACTAAAGTTACTGCTTCATTTGGATTTTTCAATTTTTATGTTACAGAAAAACAGGAATATGAATTTATTGTGTAGAAGGTTTTGCTTTTTTATTTATTAGCAGATTTTTTTATTAGCAAATTGGCAGACTTTGCCGTAATCTCAATCACACTAAAGTTACTGCTTCATTTGGATTTTTCAACTTTTATGTTATATAAAAATAGTAATATGAATTTATTGTGTATAAGCTTTTGCTTTTTTATTTATTAGCAGATTTTTTTATTAGCAAATTGGCAGACTTTGCCGTAATCTCAATCACACTAAAGTTACTGCTTCATTTGGATTTTTTAATGTTGCAGAAAAATAGGAATATTAATTTATTGTTTAGGAACTATTGCTTTTTTATTTATTAGCAAATTAGCAGACTTTACTTTAATCTCAATCATGCTAAAGTTACTGCCTCATTTGAGTCTTGTATTTTTTATGTTGCAGAAAAATAGGAGTCTGAATTTATTGTTTAGAAGCTATTGCTTTTTTACTTATTAGCAGATTTATCTATTAGCAAATTAGCAGACTTTGCTTTAATCTCAATAACACTAAAGTTACTGCTTCATTTTGATTTTTCAACTTTTATGTTACAGAAAAACAGGAATATGAATTTATTGTGTAGAAGCTTTTGCTTTTTTATTTATTAGCAGATTTTTTTATTAGCAAATTGGCAGACTTTGCCGTAATCTCAATCACACTAAAGTTACTGCTTCCTTTGGATTTTTTTATGTTGCAGAAAAATAGGAATATTAATTTATTGTTTAGGAACTATTGCTTTTTTATTTATTAGCAAATTAGCAGACTTTACTTTAATCTCAATCATGCTAAAGTTACTGCTTCATTTGAGTATTGTATTTTTTATGTTGCAGAAAAATAGGAGTCTGAATTTATTGTTTAGAAGCTATTGCTTTTTTACTTATTAGCAGATTTATCTATTAGCAAATTTGCAGACTTTGCTTTAATCTCAATCATACTAAAGTTACTGCTTCATTTGGATTTCTCAATTTTTATGTTACAGAAAAACAGGAATATGAATTTATTGTGTAGAAGCTTTTGCTTTTTTATTTATTAGCAAATTTTTTTATTAGCAAATTGGCAGACTTTGCCTTAATCTCAATCATACTAAAGTTACTGCTTCATTTGGATTTTTTGTTTTTTATGTTGCAGAAAAATAAGAAAATGAATTTATTGTTTAGGAGCTTTTGTTTTTTATTTATTAGCAGATTTATTTATTAGCAAATTAGCAGACTTTGCTTTAATCTCAATTATACTAAAGTTACTGCTTCATTTGGATTTCTAATTTTTTATGTTGCAGAAAAATAGGAATATGGATTTATTGTTTAGAAGCTATTGCTTTTTTATTTATTAGCAGATTTTTTTATTAGCAAATTGGCAGACTTTGCCGTAATCTCAATCACACTAAAGTTACTGCTTCATTTGGATTTTTTTATGTTGCAGAAAAATAGGAATATTAATTTATTGTTTAGGAGCTATTGCTTTTTTATTTATTAGCATATTTATTTATTAGCAAATTAGCAGACTTTACTTTAATCTCAATCATGCTAAAGTTACTGCTTCATTTGAGTCTTGTATTTTTTATGTTGCAGAAAAATAGGAATATGAATTTATTGTTTAAAAGCTATTGCTTTTTTATTTATTAGCAGACTTTGCCTTAATCTCAATCATACTAAAGTTACTGCTTCATTTGGATTTTTCAATTTTTATGTTACAGAAAAACAGGAATATGAATTTATTGTTTAGGAGCTATTCTCCAGTTTCTGTGAGGGTCGTTTGGGCCAATCTTAGACCCATCTTCTTGTTTGTACGTTTGTTTGAAGATATCATTGACGGGTATCGTTGTTTTAGCCTATAAGTTAAGGTATATAATGACTTAAAGCGTGTGGCCCCTGCGCGCACATCTTGTAGAAAAGCACAGCTTTCGGGAGAATGAAAAATCTCATTTGGGGATTATTCTATGGGTCATGAATCTGCGTTACATTTAGAAAGTAATATGAAATTGTTCTATAAGTGCTTATTTTTTATTATTTACTATGTCAAATTTTTCTTTTATTGATGTCTTTTTAATGCCACTTACAAGAATTTTTTTATTTCTACCAGTTGTCACAGCTAAAAAACTGACTGACGTAATATAATATCCTCTCTTAGATTTTTTTTTTTTGGGGGGGGGGATATATTTTCACTGGAAAATGTCATTTCTTTGTGTTTTTTACTGAAAAAATCCCCCACTGCTAGATTGGAATAACAGATCTGCCATTACATTTGCATCAGCTGATTCTTACAGCATTTTCATCTTCTAAAGGACAGTAACAAAAGAATAGTACCCTTTTATTCCTTTGTTAACATTGTTTCTAAAGATATATTCGCTACTATCACAACATCGTAGCTTATCATCCTCCTAATGGTGCTAGATATACCCTTAAATATTATGTATTTAAGCCGGAATTTTTCTGGGAATGGGGCCTAGGATCAATTATCTGTAGGCATTTACACTTTCTTTGTATCTTTGTCCTTCAAGTTTTTTTTGTGTTTGAAGAACTGAAGGAAATATTGATGGTTTTCTGAATGTATAATGAGTATATTGTTACCGAAAATAGGAAATCTTGATGGAAAAGAAGGAAATCTTTATGGTTTCTGATCATTTTCTTTGATGGTTTCTTGATGGAAATCTGATGGAACTGAAGGAAATCTTCATGATTTCTTGAATGTATAATGAGTATATTGTTACAGAAAAATAGGAAATCTCGATGGAAAAGAAGGAAATCTTGATGGTTTCTGATCATTTTCTTTGATGGTTTGATGGTTTCTTCATGAATATCTGATTGGACTGAAGGAAATCTTAATGGTTTTCTGAATGTACAATGAGTATTTTCTTACAGAAAATAGGAAATCTCGATGGAAAAGAAGGGAATCTTGATGGTTTCTGATCATTTTCTTTGATGATCTGATGTTTTCTTGACGGAAACCTGATGGAATTGAAGGAAATCTTGATGATTTTCTGAATGTATAATGAGTATAAAGCTCAAGGAATTTTCCCTTTCCTAGACAGTATCTTCAGGGAGTGTGATAAAGTTTTTAACAACAAAAATCGTAAAAATTGGTCACTATTTGATTTAGAATTTTTACTATTTCGTTGTAAAAATTGGTATATTTTAAGCTGCAATTTTTTTGGGAGGGAGAGAGGGAAGGAACTGGGTCAATTTTGTGCTTTAAAACTCCTTTTGTTTTAAAGTTTGTATCTTGCTTATCAAGGTTTGGTATGTTTGAAGAATTGAAGAAGAGGTTTGTCGATGCTAATGGAAACCTTAGCCCTGGCAGCAGGTTACTCTGTGGCCTGGGTGCTGGTGTTGCAGAAGCTATTTTGGCAGTTACACCAATGGAAACAGTGAAGGTGAAGTTTATTAATGACCAGAGAAGTGGTAAACCACAGTATAGAGGACTCTTCCATGGTTTAGGCATGATTGTCAAACAACAAGGTAATTTTTTTACTTTATTTGTTTCTCTCTTGGACAGATCATTCAGAAAATAAACGTTCAGATGGGGATAAGCCCATTTATTAGACATTGAAAATAGATACAAAAGTCTGGATATTTTGACCGCACATACAGCAATCGTCATCAGCAGAAATATTTAAGCATTAAAGTTTAGATAATTTCGAAGACCACACTTCCTTTCCATGACGATAAATAAAAGTTCAAAAAGGGATAATATCCTTTTAATAGACAGTCATAAATTTGGTCACATATGCAGTGACCGTCATCAGTAGTAATACCATCAGTAGTAACGGTCACTGCACATATGACCGAAGTATCCAGTATTTTTTGAAATTTATCACTGTCTATTAAAAGGATTTTATCCCTATTAGAACTTTTATTTATCAGCATTAAAATTAAAACTAACATATTATACAGAACAAAATAATAACTTCCGGGTCATTCACTAGATTTGTCTGAGGGAGTTCTTTAACTGGGTTCATTCAAAGTCTTGGGTTGTAAATTTTCTTCTTTAATATTGCCTAAATGTAATTTGAATTTTTAACGAAGGTGGCAAAATCTCTCTCAGACAAATCTAGTGAATGAACCGTAAGTTACTATTTTGTTTTGTATGAATATGTGAGTTTTAATTTTAATGCATTAGTATTTTTGCTGATGATGACTGTCTAATAAATGGATTTATCCCCATTTGGACGATTATTTTTTCGTCATATAAATGCAGTGTGGTCTCTGAAAAAAAAAATCTAATTTAAAGTATTACGTCGAAATGGTGCAGCTCAACTTGACTCTGGTGCAGCTGAACCCACACTCAACTCCTTTTTTATTCAGTTCAATCACATTCGCCTTATCTCGATTTAGCTAAACGAAATTCAATTAAATCCGCACCAATTCGCCCTGGTTGTTTTTATTATTGACAATATTCGAGTTAAGTTGTATATGTGAAGTTGAACGGTGTTAATCTAAACAAAGTCTGAGCTGAATGAGACTTGAGCTCCTTAGTCACCGTTTTTACAACTGAAAAGCAGAGCATTAGAAACTTAAAGAAACTAACCTACGTAAATAAGTATGTTAAGTGAGTAGCTTTATATTAAGAATAGCTTTTAACTCTTAAATAAGTCTTTACCCAATCTGCTAACCTAAAAATACAAAAATGATCAGAATCATCCTCTAAAATCATCACAATCACCATAAGCAGACTATTGAAAAATAAAAAAATTGGAATGGAGCCAACTCAAACTCTGATGAAGCGTGAAACGTTTACTAGAAAACGTTTTTTTTAATATATTAATAATAAAATTTTTATTATGAATTTTATTTTTTATTTTTTTTATTATATTAAAATTTTTTTAAATATATTAATTGCTCATTTTGAAATAACATTTTATTGATTGTAATAACATATTATTAACAATAATATGTTATTATTGATTTCTCTGTAACGTAACATAAAAGAGGCAAATCATCCGACGCTTCCCCTTTTTTAGCCCTAGTTTTCTTTAGACACCCATTTTAGAGCTGGGTCGACTCTGGCTGAGCTTACAGAGTCACGCCATTACCCCCCTTTCCAAACCAAATAGCCAATGACACCAGGACTCATACCCCTGACCTCCGGATTTCAAATTGGGAGCGCAAACCACTTGGCTAGGACGAGTATAATAATTGACCAGGACTCGAACCTTTGGACATAAACTCACATAACGTAAAATTCTATGCAGAGTCTACTTGGCACTCCCTACATTACGGACAAAATTTGCTCTGTAAACGTTGCTACGTTACTACGTTAATAATAAGGTTTCATGGCTTAGCGTGAAAGCACCATCGCTATTTCGTAATTCTAATATGAAAATAGCTGACCTGAGCGCCAATTGTGGTAAATGGGATTAATAAACTTTAGATCGAAAAACTGTCAGTTGTGTTGTGAAAATTTTTATCAGGAATAGACGGTTTTTATCCTTCATAAATTCTTTTTTTTCTTATCAGAGCCTTAACACACCATGGTAAAGCTCCAGTGTAACGCTAGAGCCTCGCCACACCAGTATTAATGATTTGTTTTCCTGCTTTATTTAGAAACGCAGAAGTTTAGAATATTAGCTCAAATTCAAAAACCTAAAGAAGGAATTAAATGCATGAGTAGTAGTAATATTAGTAGTTTATTATGCTTAAGAATATAAAACAGAATAATTATTTGCACGCCAAAATCTGAGCGTGTGAGGGCATTTTGCAAGGTTAATTTGTCAGGGACCCTGCCAACAAAATTCCTACATCACAGGCTTCAACGAGCTAAAGAAGGTTTGAGGAATTTGTCAGGGACAGTATTGGTTCTGAAGACGAATATAGGGGAGGGGCACAACAAACATTTTGTGTGTCAAAGGAGATATCACCTAATTGTTATAATCGATGACGTCATAAGCTATATTTTCTGTTTTTCGACCTAGATGAGAGGTTTGAACTTGGAATATGAAACAGAATAAGGTATCGAGAGAGAAAAAATGATGAATAAAATCAGATTTAGCTTCCTAACTGCAAATTATGAAAACATACCTAAGTGGTGACACCAGAAGCCAACTTTCCTGTACGTGCATTAGAGTTATGTCCAAAGGGGGACGAACAGAGCAATTGGAGCTGCACAGGAAGGTGACAACACCTTTGCAACTCCATTCCGCTAGTGGCGTCAAAACAGAAGCCTCAAAACGAGCAGAAATTAACATGAGTTGGGCTCAAAAACCCTATGCCTTCCCAAAGCCAGAACATAATTTCTACTTTACTGAAAAAAAATATAAATGTTTTTACTTTTATAACTTTAATAAATCAAATAATATTAACATTTTGATTACTAAATATCAGTATATGTATATTAAACTGACAATGCATATTCATTTGTATTTTTTTCAATTTCATACCTCCTCTAGTTGGCCTGAAATGGAAAACTTGATAGATACCATTTGCAAAAAAATCTGCTTACTTTCTTTGATAGCTTGGATACATTTACGCTATTTTGGTTAAATTTTAAGAGCAGAAGTTGTCCCGAAAGTCTGAACATAATACCCTCAGTCGTTCTTGGGATACTGCTGAGATGCTCTATTGGGAATTAGCATTAACAGTGCATTTTGATTTAATCTTAAGGCAACATTTGGTTTTCAAACATAATGGGCAAAGGGAGGGTGGGCGTGGGAGGGGGATTAGTTGCCCTCCAATCACTTTCGACTATTAAAAAGGGCATCAGCCCTTTCCATTTTCATTCGAATGAGCCCTTTTCGGAGTTCCCACGACAACTCCCTCGATACGAAGTGCCCTGGTCTAAACAATAACAACAACAAAAATAATACATTATACCTACATCGATCTTTACTATAAAAATGTCAAGCCTTCCAATCACTTTCGACAATTAAAAAGGGCACTATGCCTTTCGATTTCCAATCGAATGATCCCTTTTTGAAACGACAACGCTTTCTATGAACACCTTATATGCCCCCAGGGCATAAATTACAACCCTTACCCTTAGGGTGGTTAGGGTGGTTTTCATCCTCTAAGACCTAATTTCCAGAACTTTCAACTACTTTAAACAAAATGGCTATCTAAAAAATTTGATTGGATGTGTTTGGGGAAATGGTGGGCGTGAGAGGGGCGGTAGTCGCTCTCCAATCACTTACAACTACTAACAATGGCACTAGCCTTTATTTCCAATCAAATGAGCCCTTTTGAAGTTTCTGCGACAACATTTTCAATAAAAATCTTATATGCCCCCAGGGCACAAATTACAACCTTTGCCCTGTGGCCTGTGGGGGGTGTCATTCCCAAAGACCTAATTTCCAGAACTTTCTACTACGTTGAACAAAATAGCTATCTAAAAATTTTGATTGGATGTGTTTGGGGAAAAGGTGGACGTGAGAGGGGGGTCAATTACTCTCCACTCGCTTTCGACTATTAAAAAGGGCAATTTCCATTTCCAAACAAATGAGCCCTTTTTGAAATTTCTACAACAACTTTCTATATAAACCTTATATGCCCACAGGGCATAACTTACAACCCTTGCACTGAGGGCTCTGAGGGGGTTATCATCCTAAAAGACTTTATTTCCAGAACTTTCGACTACCTTGAACAAAATGGATATCTAAAAATTTTGATTGAATGTGTTTGGGGAAACGGTGGGCAAGAGAGGGGGCTTAGTTGCTCTTCAATCACTTTCGACTATTAAAAGGGCACTAGCCCTATCAATTTTCAATTGAATGAGCCCTGTTTGATGTTTTTACAGCATCGCTTTCTATAAAAACCTTACATGCTCCCAGGGTATAACTTACAACCCTTGCCCTGAGGGTTGTTGGAGGGATGGGTTGTTATCCTTAAAGACCTAATTTCCAAAACTTTCAACTACGTTGAATAAAATGGCTATCTTAAAAAAATTTATTGGATGTGTTTGGGGAAAAGGTGGGCGTGAGAGGGGGGTTAGTTGCCCTCAAATCACTTTTGACTATTAAAAACCGCACTAGCCCATTGAATTTCCAATCGAATGAGCCCTTTTTCAAGTTTCTACGACAAAGATTTCAATAAAACTTATATGCCCCAGGGCATAACTTATAACCCTTGCCCTGAAGACTTTGGGGGAGTGTCCTGCTCAAAGGTATAATTTCCTGAACTTTAAACTGCGTGGAACAGAATGGCTATCTCAAAATTTAGTGTTAGTTGCCTTCCAATTACTTTCGACTATTAAAAAGGGCACTAGCTATTTCAATTTCTAATCTAATGAGCCCTTTTTAAGTTTCTACGACAACGTCTTATATTAGAACCTAATATACCCCATTGGCATGACTTAAAACACTTGCCCTGAAGGCTTTTATGGGGTTTTCCTCGTACAAGACCTATCTTCCATAACTTAAAACTAAGTTGAATAAAAAGGCTAGCTTCAAATTTTGATTGGATGTTTTTGGGGAAAAGGTGGATGTGAGAGGTGGGTTAGTTGCCCTCCAATTACTTTCGACTATTAAAAAGAGCACTTTGAATTTCCAATCGAATGAGCCCTTTTTGAAGTTTCTACGACAACACCTTTTATAAAAACCTTATATACACCCAGGCATAACTTACAACCATTGCTCAGAAGGCTGTTGGGGAGTGTCCTCCTCAAAAACATAATTTCTATCTGGAAATAAACTACGCTGAACAAAATTGCTATCTCAGAATTTTGATTTTATGTGTTTCGGGAAAGGATGGGCGTGGAAGGGGTGTTAGTTGCCTTCTAATCACTTTCGACCATTAAAAAGGGCACGGGCCACTCCAATTATCAATTAAATAAGCCCTTTTCGATGTTCCTACGACAATTTCTTTGATACGAAGTGCCCTGGTCTAAAGGGAAAAAATAATAATTAATACATTGTGCTAACATCGTTCTTACATGCCCTCAGGGTATAACTTGAAATCCTTGCCCCGAGGGTCGTGAGGGAATGTCCTCCTCAAAAACATAATTTCTGTTTGAAAATCAACTACGCTGAACAAAATGGCTACCTCAAAATTTTGATTGGACGTGGTGGGGGTAAGGAGGGGCGTAGGGGGGGGGGCTAGTTGCCCTCCAATCACTTTCGACTATTAAAAAGGACACTAGCCACTCTAATTTCCAATCGAATGAGCCTTTTCGAAGTTTCTACGACAACTCCTTCGATACGAAGTGCCCGGGTATGGAAAAAAATAAAAAATAAATAGTACGTTGTGCCAACATCGTTCTTTACTTAGGCAGCGCTATTGCGCTGCCTATGATATTGTTCATCATCTTCAGTAACTTATTTGTTAGTTCACAACCATGAAAACCATTTACCCCAGTCAAACATGATTTACGGCTCCTTTCTGGTCCCAGATATGAGTTCCAATTGTTTGATAGTTTAATTACTCGTTTACTTATTTAGTTGTTATTTAATTCTCCTCTTGGGTATGGGAAAGCATGGAATCCAATGGGAGTGAAAAGCTCTTAGGTTATGCAGATGATTTAAATGTCCTAGGTAAAATGTTAGCAAAATGAATGAACTCTTGGAGGTTTCGTAAGTTCAAGTTGCACGAATAGGTTTGAAAATTAATATTAAGAATACTGAATCGTTAAGACCAGGAATAAGTGAAGAGGTGATGTTGGGTAACGAGAAGATTGATCAAGAGGGTTGCTGCACACACCCGGGTAGTATTATTAGTACGGATGGCAATGGCAGTAGACGGAAAGTGGACTAAACGGAAAGTAGGCCGTCCGTGATTGGGGTGGGAGGATGTGAAGACAGATTTAAGGGAAATGGAAACTTCCTGGGAGGGCGTAAAGAGGAAGGCATTGAATGAATTAGGATTTAAGAGGAGCGCAAGTAGCTGTGTTGGCTTCAGGCGGTTTAGTGCTGCGGTGAGTCGTTAGTAGCAGTTGTAGTAGCAGAGGCAGTAAAGATATAAAAGCAATACAGTAAGATAAGTCTGCGAAGTAATTTTAGAATATTGGAAACTACGATAATGAAAGTGGTCAAGCATGGTTTTGAAACATGGGAGCTTCGGAAGACTAAGTAAGATTTGATCAGTATTTTCCAAAGGAATTTTCTAAAAATAGTTCCCGCTTGTACCCGTTTGACTGACCGTATTTTAAATATTTAGCTGTGCGAATTTTTGTATTCTATCCCACTTTCTAGTTCGACAGTGAGAGAAAGGTTGAGAATTCTAGGGCACGTTTTGCGGATGAAGGCTGACATATTGCCAAAGATGGTTCTTTTTAGCCATCTGTCTAGGGCTAAACGAAAAGCAGGTCGTCAGTGGTTGGGGTAGGAGGATGTCATAAAGAAATATTTAAGGAGAATGGGAGCTTCCTGGGAGGGTGTAAAGAGGGAGGCCTTGAATAGATTGGGATGGAGGAGGAGCGTGTGTAGCTATGTTGCTCAGGCGGCTCTGTGCTGCTCTGAATTGTTAGTGGTAGTAGTAGTAGTAGTTTCTAGGGCTACAATGAGAAAAAGGTTGAGTTTTCTGGGGCACGTTCTACGGGAGAAGGATGGCAGATAGCCAAATATGGTTCTTCTTGGCCAACCTTCTAGGGCTAAACGGCGAACCGTCTGTGGCGAAACGAAAACCTGGTCGTCCCGGGACTCCCGAAATAGATTGGGAAGAGGTTACAAGAAAGGATTTGAAAGGAAATTGTAACTTCTTGGGAGGCGTAAAGAGGAAAGCTTTGAATAAATTGGTGCCTGCTATGAGGAGCGTGTATAATTATGTCAGCTTCAGGCGGTTTAGTGCTACACTGATTTATTAGTAGAAGTAGTTTGTGTTACAGGCAATGTATTTGTGTAGTTGCATTATTCATTCTTAGTACTAGAATGACGGAGTGTACAGTATGACACTATTTTATGTGGCTATTGACTGCGTTATTTGTAATTTTTGTATTTATTTATTTTAATCTTATATTTATTTAATGCAAATTCGGTCATTTGAGCTAGTGGTTAGTCGTTTTGAAATAAAATATTTAAATGTTCAAACACAAATAAATAGTAGATACAAGAATAATGCATTGCAATATATTAAGTTCAAACCAACTACAGGAGCGTAATTTGCTATGGGGCAGGCGGGGCAACTTCCCCCTCCAGACCTCAGTTTGCCCCCGAGCTGAAACTTAGTTTCTGCCCAAAAATCTTGTCTAAACTAAGATAAGCCTGCATAATTCAAGCATCCAGAGAAATAGGTCATTTTTTTGTATGTCTTTGCCCTTATGGCAAAATATGGCCCATTTTCACTGTCATTTTCACTTGATTTGGGAATATTGGCTCCAGCTTTACCACCCCTTCCCCCTCCGAGAATTTGACAAAATTACGCCACTGCCCAACGATTGCTGTAACCAATAACATCATATAAGGCATTTTTTTTTATCTACTTTACAAGTCCATGAATGCTAAAGGGGGGGGGGGTATTATCGGTGCTCGGCCAGAAGAACTATTGATGATTTTGTTAAAATTCTGTAATTTACAAGTATATTAGTCTATACTTAGCTATCTTTGCAAATTCATCCCCTCCCCGTCACCCCAAAAATATCCATGCGTGTGGGCTTGAGTGTTGCTATGCAAATTTTGGGCTTCTGTCATTAGTCTCTCAGCGGAATAGAAACAATGTCAGTAGTGCCAAATTTAAAACTTCACTCGGATATTCATTAGTAATAAATAAATTTATAATAAATAGAAAATAATCAAAAATTTCTGACGATATTTTCCAGATGAATTCCACCACCTGGAAAATATCGTGTTTGCCAGTGGGATGAGGTGTAAGACTGAAAATGAATTAACATGTAGAACAAGGTCTAAGTTTCCTTGAATCATATTTTCAGGACATAAATTATTACGCAAGCGACGAATCTGCCGTGCTCAGTGAAAAAAGACGTGTGTCAACATACGTTTTTTAATGGGGGGGGGGGGAGGATGGAGTTAAGAAGGTATAACAACTAAAGAAGGTATATAGCTTTCCTTTGAAGGTATAGTTGTCTTTGGGAATCAACGAATTCCCAATATTCGAATGGACGGAAAGCGTTGTCAGAGTTAACTAATTAGTTCTGTTTATTTTTATTTTCACGGTTCGACGTGGCAACAGTGACGAAAAGGTTGGACTTCCCAATATTTCCATGATTTTAAAACAACCCAAAGAAAAATATTACAAAATCTCGGTTTTTAGGTATGAATACACCTGAAATTGCCCAAGTGACAAAATTTTTTATTTTGTTGTCCTTGGTATTTTAAGTGTCCCGCTTCCAAAATTTACCATTATCTTAAAGGTTTATCCTATTCTATGAATTCCCTCCTTCCCTCCCGCCATGAAGTAAGTTTCTGTACATGGTTTGATTTGTATTATGCAAGTGTAGGGCTTGTGTCATTAATCTGTCGGGAAATAGCGACTATGTCAACTGTGCCAAGCTTGACGGTTCTCTTGGACTTTCTTAGCAATAAATAGATTGATGAAGTATTTCTGACGAAATTTTTCTAAGGGTCACCATCAGCTTCGTAATGTTAAAATAAGTCAAAGTAAGTAACGACGATAAAACTTAAAATGGACATAAATTATCTATTTATATATAATCGAATGTATGTTTATATTAATCCTCAAGCATGGCCGTATCCAGGGGGTGTGGTTACTGGGTTTACTGTGGTTACTGAGAAAATTTTATTCACAATAATTGTCATACGTGGAAAATAGTTTAATTTTGTTATAATTCACATTGGTAAGAGGGGGGGGGAGTGTTCAAGGCTGTATTCAAAGGAAGGCAGTCAAAATCACCAAATGGTAAATCTAAGAGACCTCTTTTTTTTGGGGGGGGGGGGTTACGAATTTGGTTCGAAGGTGGATAGGACCCTAGCTGAAAGCTACCGAAAGTTCGGATCCATATCAGAAACCCAGTCTAAGACTGTCCCAGTCATTTTCAGGAAGGGTGTACGCACAGTTTTGAAACACTTCTTATCCCGATTTGGGTCAATTTTCCCAATTAAACTGCTTCGAGGTAAATAAGCCTCTGTAAATTTGACCAGTGGATAAAGATCTGTGAAAGACAAATCTTTCTTCTTTTTTATAGGAAGTTATCAAAAGCACAGAAATTATATCTGCAAGCTACCCTAAGATGTCACATTCTTTGTTTTAATGAATATGAGTCTAAGGTGACAACTGAGCTTTATTGTTTCTAATCAAGCCCTATTTCTAATTTATTTCTAATTATTTCTAATTAATTATGTCTACTCTGGCTACTGCCCAAAAAAAGGTTGAGTTGATCAATGAAGGAGTTCGAAAAACAATTTTTGGTAAACACTGAATCAATTTGAGTAAAAGAGGCGTCAACCTGCAGAATTATTACTATTTCTAGTGATTTTTATAATTGCCTAAATAAACAAAAATCACTAAATTAGCGAAGAAAATCACTAAATCAACCAAGAAATCAATAAAATCTAGTGATTTTTCCCCACGGGGTGGCAACCCTGAGCAGGTGCGAAATTAAAAAGAGAGACTGGTAAAAATTTAACAAAATAAGCTAAAAACATTGCACCAAGCAGCTGAAGAGAGTGCAGCTTTTCTTTGTAAATGTAGTTGTCTTTGTAAAGCAACGGATTGTTAATATTTAAATTTAACGAGCTGAAAGGAATGCCAAATTTAACTAAATAATTTTGCATTTTATTCTAACAGTTCGACGTGGCAACACTGACGAAAATGTGATGCCGCCTAAGAGTTTTATAATTTTTGACAAAACCGAAAGATAAATCTTAGAAAAGTATATTTTTCAGGTATGAATAGATCTAAGATGGATTCAATGGACAAAAAAAATTCTAAGTTTGACTTTCTTGGTATTTTTTTTTACAAAAGCCTTAAATTGGCTACTGCTGCACTTCTATTTTATGTACATTGATCTTAATCATCAACATTTGTTACTAACTGTGGCTTTTTCAATTACTTCCTGGAGAACCAATTACTACCTACATTCCTTCATGACTATTAATGAGAACCAAAAAGTATTTGGCATTTATTCAAGTCAATAATTTGTTTCTGGGGAAATTGTCTAAGGACAGTGTTAAGTATTCGTTTAATTAAATTAGATTCAAACATTTTTGTTCAAACAGAAACATCTATACATTTTCGAAAAAATGTATGGCCCAGTGGCAAAGAGTATGTTCAACTTACTAAAGTGGAAACTAGCGCCAGTGCCGGCAAAAATTACCCTCAACGCCATCTAGTGGTTGGCGACACTTGTTTTTTTAAGTGTCATAATAAGAATAATTTATGTAATTTGTGTAGTTGGTAAAATTAGTGTAGTAGTAAGTGTTTAATCTCAGTTCCTTACTGAATGGCGTAATTTCATCGAAATCCTGGGGGGGGGGGCAAAGTGGATGAGAATTTTCACAAATCAGGTAAAAGTAATAGTGAAAAAGGAAACAATGAACTATATAATGCCATAAAGGCAAAGATGTACAAAGGAAAACTGACCTGTTTCTCTGTATGTTTGAATTATGCAGGCTTATCTTAGTATTGACAAGTGTTTTGCAGAAACTAAATTTTAACGGGGGGGGGGGGGGCTAAGGTCTGGAGAGGTGGCAAAATGAGGTATGGAAGGGGAAGTTGCCCTCAACCCTATAGCAAATTACGCCCCCGTTTCAGAAAAACGATTTCAAACCTCGGAAAATGCTTATTGCTGCAAAACGTTAGATGGCGTTGATGGTTTTCCCCCCGATGCTAACCCCTGTTTCCACTCTTGTGAGTTACCCATGCTCTTTGCCTAGTGGCGTACTTAAGCGCTGCAAATTGAGCACACATGAAGATAAATACCACCTCAACTAACTTATGAAACTAAAACCAAAAGAATCAGAACTATTTCCCAACAGATTTAACTTTCACATAATTTTTGAGCAACCTAGGAAATAATTGTTTATCAGAATGCTCACAGATTTTAGCTGGAATTGAGCTCCAGATTAATGGCTTGGTATGACGAACGCTGAAGCACTCTCTCGATATTTAACGAATTTTAAACAATTCGTGGTAACGACTTAGAAGGTAACGAATAAGAAGGAACTTGGTCCAATAGTAACCAAAACTGTAAGAAAAGGAATTATTATAGTAATTAATACACCATAAGAATTTGATTTTTATGCTGATTCCAAATATATAAAATTCAATAAGTGTAATTTTACTCATGAAAAGTTACGAGTCTGAGAAAATTTGCCTGATTTTCGAAAGAGTGGGGAACACACCCAAAAAGTCAAACGGTCTTTAAAAAAATCACACCGTCAGGTTCAAAATATCAGAGAACCTTCTTGTAGAGGTTTGAAGTTTCTATATACAGAAATTAAGAATTTTGTATTTTTGCCTGAAAAAAAAAATCACGGATGTGTGTTTATTTGTTATTTTTGTTTTGTTGTTTTTTTTTCTCCCAAGGGTGATCATATCTAACTAGGTGTCCTAGAATATTGGGAGAGGGCTCCTTTGAACGGAAATTAAAAGCTCCTGTGGCCAATTTGAGTGAAAAAAAGATTGGAGGGTAACTAGCCCCCCCCCCTCTCCGACGCCCCTTTTTCTCCCAATGACATCCGATCAAAATTTTGAGATAGCCGTTTGGTTCAGGATAGATGAAAGGCTCAATAACTATGTCTCTAGGAATGCCTCTGGTTCAGGATAATTGAAAGTCTCAATAACTATGCCTCTGGGAATGACATGCCCCCCCCAGAGATCCTGAAGAAAGGGCTGTAATTTATGCAGTTTGCCCATTGTCTACATACCGTATCTCTTAATGGGAAACATGCGGAATTTTTATGGGGGGGGATTTCCACGGGAAAAAATTTCTGTAGGGAGGAAAGTTTCCGTTGAGGATTTTTCAGTTGAAACTTACACGGGGGATAGAAGGGAGATTCCCTAGCAGAATTTGAGAAACGGTCAGAAATTGATTCTCTACTATCAGTTGAAAAAAATTTTTTCAAATGATAGTTTTATTTTTATTTAATCACTTGGTTCTCTAAATTAATTCTCTATTATCAGTTGAAAAAACTTTTTTCAACTGATAGTTTTATTTTTATTTAATCACTTGGTTCTCTAAATTAATTCTCTATTATCAGTTGAAAAAACTTTTTTAAACTGATAGTTTTATTTTTATTTAATCACTTGGTTCTCTAAATTAATTCTCTATTATCAGTTGAAAAAACTTTTTTCAACTGATAGTTTTATTTTTATTTAATCACTTGGTTCTCTAAATTAATTCTCTACTATCAGTTGAAAAAATTTTCTTCAACTGATAGTGTTATTTTTATTTAATCACATGAAAAATCTGATATATGACTTATCAGTTAATTACGGTTACGGGAATTAGTTGGGAATATCCCAAAAAATTCGAAGGCAACATACTCTACAAATAGTCATGGCAAATATTAGAAATAGAAATTAAATCCAAAGGAACAATCACACTTTTCTGGAAATTGACTCACCGTTTTCAAAGAACAGACTGTAGGGGAAATATGATTCGATCCTACTTTCTAGGGGTAAAATGTATTATGGGGTAAGGAGGGCAACTGCCCTCCTTACTCTGAAAAAATCCCCTCAGACTGGAAGAACTACAAGAGGACTTGTGCCAATCTACAAGAGGAAGGGGAGCAAAGCAGAATGTATCAATTATCGTAGCATAGCGTTACTCTCAGTTCCTGGAAAGCTCTTCGCTATGCTGCTTCTCAAACGGGCAAAAAGATACCTTCATGCCCTGCGTCGCCCCCAGCAAGCTGGCTTTATGCCAGGCAGGTCCACCACCGAGCAAATCCATATGATTAGACAGCTAGTACAGAAAACTCTTGAATATAAGAGGAAGGCGTACATTGCCTTTGTCGATTTTCAATTTGCCTTCGACACTGTCGATAGGGAGTCACTATGGCTAATCCTCCAGTCTGCTGGCGTACCCACGAAAATCGTCCATCTCCTCAAAGAGCTGTATAATAACACTGAAAGTGCGGTGATCGTAAATGGACGGCCTTCTGGATATTTCAAACTTAAAAATGGTGTCCGGCAAGGATGTGGCGCTGCACCTGAGCTCTTTAACTGTGTAATAGACCACATCCTGAATAAAACACAGCAGGTGCAGCCGTTTGGCATAGGCTTTGCTGGAAGAGTTCTTTCAGACGTCGACTTTGCCGACGACGTAGCGCTAATATGCGAAAACATTAGTGACCTCAAAACTACACTGGAAACACTGGCCTCTGCCGCTGATAAATTCGGTCTGAAAATAAATTGGTCGAAGGCCAAGATAATGTCCGTTGAGAAAACGCCGTCCAACCCCCTTTCATCTGTGGAAATTTGTGGCCAGACTGTAGAGGTAGTCAAGCAGTTTACCTACCTTGGTTCAATTGTCTGCTCAAACGGAAGCCTAGATGCCGAAATATCAGCAAGAGCGGCAAAAGCAAACTCTGTCTTCGGTCGCCTTCTAAAAACAGTCTTCCATAAACCCCAGATCAGCCGTCTAACAAAAGCACGAATATATTCTGCTTCGGTTGCCAGCGTTATGCTCTATTCTGCTGAGACTTGGTCGCTGACTCAGACACAGACGCTGAAGGTAGATGCCATCCAGACGAAACACCTCCGAAAAATCGAAAGCTCCCGATGGCCCGACGAGGTACAAAATTCGGAAATCCTCAGGTCCTTCCAACTCCCACCCCTGTCTGAGCAGCTTGAGTCTCGCTCGCTGCGTTGGTATGGTCATCTGCTCCTTCTGCCTGCCCAAACACCCGCCCGGCTCATCTTCGACTTCGACCCAGCTGCAAACGGCTGGAGGCGTCCTAGGGGAAGACTACGCACCAGATGGGCGGACTTCATCCGTGATTGGCTCACCTCCAGAAACATCAACCCGGCTGAAGTGACAACCCTCACCCTGAACCAACCACTCTGGAGAAGACTGACGGCACTGACGACTGGTTCCCTCTACGCTGGCGACGCTGCTGAGCAAGAGCTTTAAGTAAGTAAGTAAGTAAGGGGGGGGTAAGTATTTGGACAGTTTGAAGTCAGAAAACAATTCTTACTTCATATTACGCAGAATAAGTGTGCTTAACACATTTTGCAATTATACCCGCTGTACTTTACCCCCTCCCCCTAATGTGCAAAAATACAGCCCAAATTTGTTTCTAAAGTAACGAAGAAACCGGTTTGTTCTCGAGTTTTACGCAGCGTAAACTTGAGTGAGCGGTGTACGCAAGTACCAAAATTCCTTCACCTCACGAAAAATGAAAAAAAACAAACAAGAATAAAATTCTCAAATTTGGAAAGCCTTATTTTCCACGGAGGAGTTTTTTTGGGGCGGGGGGAGTGTTTACCGGGGGGTAGGTATTTTCCGTTTTTTTCCACGGGGAGGTATTTTCCGGGCGGGGGGGGGGTGTTAAACGCCTAGAACCATGAAAAGATTTTAGTTTCAGGATCTTACCAAATAAAAGTTTATGCACACACGTATACTTCTGTCTTTTGATGGCTAATATATTGTCATTGACCGTTACCTTTTTAATTTAACTGTTAATGAGTTGCTGAAATCGATTTCTAATATTCATGATTTTCACTTTTCAGCGATGCTTCAAGATTTCTCGTCTTTGACTCGATGGTGTTACCTAACAAAAGTCTTGTGCGCAAAAGTCATTGGAACCGACCAACAGGTAGCTTGGGCATCCAAAGATCCATTTGCAACCTGGTCCCTCCCCCCAAGTCTTTATCAAGATCATGATATTCCATTCAAGACCGACGACTTGATTTCTTTGATCAAGGAATGTATCAACGCTCTTTTTCCTATTCCTGGTAAGATTCCTCTGTCCTTTTTATAGCAAGATTTAAGGTGCCAGCAATTGAGGATATGCTGCTAGTCTAGGTAATTAGACAACTGTAGCTGTGTGTGTCGTCAGCCCATACAATAGAAGTTAACTCTCTATGTCATCATTATTATCATTAGTAAAGGTGGTCATTTCATCGACGTTCCGTAAATTATGAGGCTCAAACTCTACAGAACTTCAGTAAAAGGCAAATTACGCAAATTGAGGATATATATGTGTATCGAATCATCGATGCTTCCCAGGGCAATCGATCTGCTGATACCGCTGAGAATCGACGTTTGTTGTATCATATCGAGTACCAGGTAGACTAATGTAATCCAGAGTGTTAATTAAATTATATGTCAACTAATTTTAGATTAGAAATGGTTAAATTTGTTAAAAGTGCTGAAGACGAAAATTGTACCAATATAAGATATTAGATATCAGAGGTTAGTAATTAAATTTACAAAAAAAAGATTCTGATCGAAGAAAGGACCGGAGCTGAAATTTAAAACCGAAAGAAATTGATGATTTGCAGCCTATGCAACATGTATTTACTATAAAACTAGTGCAAATAAGCCAACTTATGGTGTTTCCCCGTGTTGATAGAACTATGCAAAACTAGCACAATGCAAAACTAGAAAACAAAAAACTGTGCAAAAGAAACAAGAGTGTTTTAGTTTTATATCTTAAAGCGCTTTATCTTTCCCCTGTAGAAAGATATCCTGTATTGTTTTTTGTTTTTAGTGGAGTTTTGCTTTGCATTATTCTAGAAACCAAGTGAAATATCATCAGTTGGTTCATTTGGACTAGTTTATACCTGTATGTTGTATATGCTGCGAAGAACTATTTTTTATTCCCGTTAAGTTTCGGCTTCGCCCTTTACTTCCGTCAGAAAAATTCTGTGTTTTTAATCAATTACTGTTTGTTTTTAGCGTTCCTAACCTGCTCGAATGTGAAACTGGCACAAAAAATTCAATTTTTGGTCCCATATAGCGCTCTTTTCTGGTGTATTACCATGACGAATTCATAAAAAGCTCATTTGACCGAGCTATTTAACTGCCTCTCTGATATTCCATTAAACTGCTAGCAATGATAAAAAAAAAAGAAAAAGGAACATTTCAGCATGCAAAACGTGGTCTTCGTTGCTTTTTAAGATGGGAGACAGTGATCTCTTTGTTAAGTGTTCTCGATGACGATGATTTCAGTGGTTGACTTTTACTTACTTCAATTTTATATCATGTATGAGGAGTTTCAGTTTCTTTTTCGAAATTCACGAAAATTTATTTCCCATTTATAAATTATTTCTATGTTGAACCAGAATAATAATTAGTATTTCCGAGTTAGCATTAATTGTGAATTTTTCTCCCCAGACAGATTCTTTAAAAACGTGTTTTCCAGCTTTTTGGTGACTATGGGCCGTGGTTCGCTCTTTTATTGTGTTGTAGCTACTACTGCTATTATGATAATACGGAGTTTTGCGTAAATCTTTTCTGATTCATATTTTTTGATTTTCTCTGCGAGTTTGGTTAAATTATAAACAAAATATTGTCCTAGAAGGGACTATTTAATCTAATGTTTAATTTTTATTTAATAATTTTAGCTATTATATTTTAATAGTAAATATTTTATAACATCCATTTAATAATTTAGTGGTAATTTAGTAAAATAATTTGTTTATTTAATAATAAATAAAGTAATATTAAAATAAAATTTTTTAATTAAAAGAACTTAATTTCAATAATAATCTTAATTTAGTAATAATTTAATCCAATTGTCTGTGGTCAGCGCCTTTTTAGAGCTAAGCTGATCAGTCCTTATCTTTTTCAGTTGAGATGGCAGCGTTACCATTTACTTGTTTGTCTAAGTTTGGCATCGCATATGCATCCCCGGGAAATAAAACTCCTGAATCCGAAGAGGGAAAGGTATTGTTTTTTTTCTCACTTTCATTTTAGAGCTGTTACTTTTCTACTCCGTTTCTTAAATAATACTTAAATAATACTTTGCATTGTTTAAGCAAATCTATCGGATTTACGTCAATAAAATCTTGCTCTTGCAATGGATATTCTTTGCATTTTTGCTTGTCTGTAGCATTATACCGTAGACTTGAAGCTAGAATGTCGTTTCTCTTGTAGCCCCATTCACCTTGTAGATTTTCAGGCGATCGGTATTTAGTCCAACTTTAGTCGAATACTACTTTTGGTGTTTTAAGTTAAGTTCACACCTAACGTTTTTGTAAATTGATCTTTTGTTTGTTTGCATATCTTGTGCTTTAACTTATGCTAGAACCTGTGCAAAAGAAAAAAATGGAAAAGATCAGTTACGCTTTTAGCTAAAATGATGATGATAAATTGAAAAATAGGATTTTTTCCATTGAGACCTGAGGGTTTTTAAGGCTGTGAGTAATACAGGCTTCAAATAATTCCACCATCAGGTTTCAGAATGTGTACACACAGCTGGGTTTAATACTATGTAAGGTCTGTTGCTAGTGCTGATGACCGCAAATACTGCGTTTCTGTTTCATTTTACAACAGTAATACCAGTTACAGCTTAATTTTTAGCTGTGCTGTCATTATAGTGCCTATGACAATAACCATCTTATGACAATAAGAAGTGTAAGAAGAGCAGTGCAAACCAAATTTGTTAAAAATCTCAAGGCACAACAAATGAATGTAAAATCACCGTCGTTTTCATTGAATCTTTGACGAAAATGTACTTGAATCAGAGTGTAACTCTGATTCAATCCTCCCAACAAAATAAAAGTGTAACTCTTTATGATAGCTCATTTTCAAGAAACAATCTCCAAAACTAAAGTGACTCTTTAAGAGAATGACCGTGACTGGACTGAGTCTTGATTGACAAGCTGGAAAAAGAAAAATTCTGAAAGAGAATATTTTTGCTCTAGATTCAGAAGAGAGTGCTTACTTAATAAAATTATTGAGGAAATAAATTTTTGATAATAAACACAATGTAAAGAATTAAACGACCAAATAATTTCCAATAGGACTGCTTATAAAGATGCGACCATCCTAGATCGGCTTCAGTTCTTAAACCAGGTGATTTTAGCTTGATGGAAGGTCAAGCTAGATAATAATAGTGATAGACGAATATTATGTATGTGAATAAGTAATATAATTTATGTTATATTTCATTTATTTTCCTTTTCTTTTTTAAAGGATTTTATGGCGGCATCTATTCTGAGTCAGTTGAGTACTCCTGCTATGAATTTACATGCTACCCTCACGAGGCATCAACAATATGTTTTGGCTCTTTTGACACTTACAAATATTGCAGCCGAGAGTAGACCTTTCCTTTCTTATGTTCCCGAGGTATGTTTTTTCTTATCATTTTATCAAGTTCCTTTGATCCTAATATTTAAAAAAAAATCTAAATTTTGTAATTATGTGATCTTTGAGTCTTAATGCCTCTTTGTGTCTAATTGTGCCTACATATTGAGAGACAGGGGAAAGATTTTCGATATTTACTTCGAGTAGTCGCTGATCCTGAAATACTGCTTTAGATATAATATTTCAATTCTCACTAAAATCAGACCTTTGGTACACTTCGGTTCGGTGCTTTAGATCTGAACTCAGGGTAGAAGATCTGATCTGAACTCAGGATCTGAACTCAGGATAGTATAGTATCTTCTTGTAGAGCAGCCATCGATACTTTCTAGAAAATATAAATGTTGAATGCCTAAGGCTCTGCATTTTTTTTTCTTTTTTATTGGAGGGAGGGGGAATGTAGAAATGATAGATCAGCGAAGATTTGTCCGTATTGTAATCAGAAAAACTTTTTGCACAAAATAAGTTTTTCAAAAAAAAAAGTAAAGAACTCCATTAAGCCGAAAATGAACAAAAATAGAATCAAATAATCTACCAAGCATACAACTACCACAAATCAGTATTAATATATAAATAAAACCCCAAATAAACAGAATTCAAAATAAGTCAAATTCATAACTATTTGAAACTGATCTAATTAGTGCTCTACACCAAATTTATTCGAAGAGCTAGAATATAAATTACTCTTTAATGAAAAAAACTCAAGTGAATCTATTGAAAAAAATGTGCATTCTCAGTTTAATATACATATGCTGATATTTATTCCTTAAATTCTTAATTAATTTTTGATTTCTTAAAGTTATAAAAGTAAAAACATTTAAAAGAATTTTTTCAGTAAAGTACAAATTATATTCTGGCTTTTAGAAAGCACAGGGTTTAAGACCCTACTCAGATTAATTTCTGCTCGTTTTGAGTTTGACTTATTTTAATTTATGTTTGTTTTGGGTTTCATTTATTTATTACTACTGATTTATAGTAGTTGTATGCTTTGTAGATTATTTGATTCTATTTTTGTTCATTTTTGGTTTAATGGAGTTCTTTACTTTTTTTTTATTAACTTATTTTGTGCAAAACGTTTTTTTGATTAATTTCTGTTCGTTTTATATCGGCACAGTCTTTTTCAGGGAGAAAGACTGAGCCTTTTCTAAAGTTAAACAACCATCCCTTCCATAAAAACCTTAAATATCCCCTGGGCATAACTTACAACCCTTACCCCTAGTCTCTGGGGTTTATTTCAACCCCAAAAGCCTTGTTATATGATATTTAGACAATTTTGAATAGAATGGATATCTCAAAATTTCCATTAGATACATTTCGGGAATATATGACGTGTGTGTAGGGGGGAGAGGGTAGCTGCCCTCTGATCACTATGACTACTAAAAACGGCACTAGAGCGTCTGATTACCAATCCAATGAGCCCCCTTTGAAGTTTATACGACCACACTTTCTATAAAAACCCTATATGTACCCAGGGCAAAACTTACAACCCTTGCCCTGAGCGCTTGGGGGGATCTGTTATCCTCAAAGACATAATTTTCAGGCCTTTCTGATAGGCTTAACAAAATGGCTATGTCTAAATTTTGATTAGAAGTGTTTGAGGAAATGATAGGGGTGGAGGGAGAGATTTGCCCTCTGATCACTTTCGATTGATAAAAGAGGCACTAGTCCTCTCAATTATTAATCAAATGAGCCCTTTTTGAAGCTGCAACGGCAAAACTTCCTATAAAAATCTTATATGTCCCAAAGGCATAACTTACGACCCTCGTCTCGATGGCTTTGGTGGGAGGGTTGTCATCATCAAAGACATAGTTTTTGGACCATTCAACTACGTTCAACAAAATGGCCATATCAAAATGTTGATCGGAAATGTTTGGGGAAATGATGGGCGTGAGGTGGGGGGATTCTCCCTCTGATGACTTAAAAGGGCAATAGCTCACTCAATTTCCAATCGAAAGAGCCCTTTTTTAAGTTGAAATGGCACTAGCCATTTCAATTTCCAATCGAATAAGCCCTTTTAAAGTTTCTACGACAACGCTTTCTATAAAACCTTATATGCCCACAGGGCATAACTTATAACCCTTGCCCTGAAGACTGCTGGGGGAGTTTCCTGCTCAAAGATATAATTTCCAAAACTTTCCATTGCATTGAACAAAATGGCTATTTAAGATTTATTATTGGATGTTATTGGGGAAACGGTGGGTGTCAGAGGGGGTTAGTTGCCCTTCAATCACTTTCGACTATTTAAAAGGGCACTAGCTCTTTGAATTTCCAATCAAATGAGCCCTTTTTCGAGTTTCTATGACAAAGTTTTCAATAAAAACCTTATATGCCCCTAGGGCATAACTTACAACGTTAGCTCTGAGGGCTCTGGGGGGAGTGTCATCATCAAAGACCTAATTTCCAGAACTCTCAACTACGTTGAACAAAATGGCTATCTGAAAATTTTGATTGGATTTGTTTGGGGAAATGGTGAGCGTGAGAGGGGGTTATTTACCCTAAAATCACTTTCGACTATTAAAAAGGGCACTACCCATCTCAATTTCCAATTGAATGAGCCCGTTTTGAAGTTTCTACGACAGCGCTATCTATAAAAACCTTATATGCCCCCAGGGCATAACTTACAACCTTTGCCCTGGGGGCTCTGGGGGGTTTGTCATCCTCAAATACATACTTTCCAGAACTTTCAACTACGTTAAACAAAATGGATATCTCAAAACTTTGGTTGAATGTGTTTGCGGAAATGGTGGGCGTGAGAGGGGGGTTAGTTGCTCTCCATTCACTTTAGACTATTAAAAAGGGCACTAACCTTTTCAATTTGCAATCAAATGAGCCCTTTTTGAAGTTTCTACGACAAAACTTTCTATAAAAACCTTATATGCTCCCAGGGCATAACTTACAGCCCTTGCCCTGAGGGCTAGGGGGGTCATCCTCAAAGACCTAATTTCCAGAACTTTCAACTACGTTGAACAAAATGAAAATCTCAAAATTTTGATTGGATGTGTTTGGGGAAATGGTGGGCGTGAGAGGGGGGTTAGTTGTTTTTCAATCACTTCGAATATTAAAAAGGGCTCTAGCCCTTTCAATTTCCAATAGAATGAGCCTTTTTGAAGTTTTTATGATAACTCCTTCTATAAAACTTAAAATGCTCCCAGGATATAACGTACAATCCTTACCATGGGGGCTTTGAGTGGTATTTCATAATCGAAAACGTAATTTCAGGAACTTTCAACTACGTTGAAAAAAAATGGCTATCTAAAAATGTTGATTGTGTGTGTTTGGGGAAACGGTGGGCGTGATAGGGGGGGCTAGATGCCCTCCAATTATTTTCGACTATTAAAAAGGGCACTAGCCATTTCAATTTCCAATCGCATAAGCACTTTTTGAAGTTTCTATGACAACGCTTTCTATAAAACCTTATATGCCCACAGGGCATAACTTATAACCCTTGTCCCTGAAGACTGTGGGGGGAGTGTCCTGCTCAAAGATATAATTTTAAGAACTTTCAACCACATTGAACAAAATGGCTATCTCAAAATTTTTTATTGGATGTGTTTGGGTAAATGGTGGGCGTGGAAGGGGTGTTAGTTGCCTTCCAATCACTTTGGACTATTAAAAAGGGCACTAGCCATTTCAATTTCCAATCGAATGGGCCCATTTTGAAGTTTCTACGACAATACTTTCTATGAAAACCTTATATGCCCCCAGGGCATAACTTATAACCCTTGCCCTGAGGGCTGTGGGGGGAGTGTCATCCTCAAAGACCTAATTTTCAGAACTTTCAACTATGTTGAACAAATTGGCTATCTCAAAATTTCGATTGGATGTGTTTGGGGAAAAGGTGGGCGTGAGAGGGGGGTTAGTTGCCCTCAAAACACTTTCGACTATTAAAAAGGGCACTAGCCCTTTGAATTTCAAATCAAATGAGCTCTTTTTGAAGTTTCTACGACAACGCTTTCTATAAAATCTTATATGCCGCTAGAGCATAACTTACAACCCTTGTCCTGAGGGTTGTGGGGGAGTATCCTCCTCAAAAACATAATTTCATAACTCCTTCGATACGAAGTGCCCTGGTCTAAAACCAAAAACAAATAAAAATAAAATAAATAATACATTGTGCCAACATCTCTCTTTACTCAGGCAGCGCTATTGCGCTGCCTGTGATACTATTGACTTCTGTTTTAATAGCATAACATTTTTAGAAAGTAACCCTGAATACATGTTGGTATTATCATGTCATTTACAGTACTTTATTGATTTTTTTTTTTTTTTAACGTCCTGGGTACGGAAATTAGTAAGCTGCTCCTCTAGCTTTAGATCCAAAAGCCGGCGAGATTGTTTCCGATGCCAAATGTTACTAGTTGTAGGAATCAAATATTCTGCTAAGTGATAAAATATTTGGATTTTAATGGAATAAAAATATACTCTAGACTGCCTCATGACTCAGGTTCTTGAGGGCCTTACGTTCTATGATCTGCATAGCGAACCCTATAAATCAAATTTCTGATGTCACAATAACCCCTTCGGCCGATTCAATTAATTGAGACTTGTGGTAGAATCTCTGTTTTATCTTTAAACATGAAGACATCAGGAAAGCTTATGAACTTTGTCCTCTGGGAGTTAATTTCTCAAGTTATTTTCCCCGAAGAATCAGCCTCAACCAGATTTCAGCCTTTTGTGCTAGAAAGTTGGAAATAATTCTTCTATTTGGATGTTTGTTTTACACTGGGGCCCAATGTTCAGTTGGTGAGGCTCCAAAGGATCCAGAATATGACTTTCTGGGGAGGCTGTAGAACAAGATAAAACCGATGGGTACCTTAAAAGCCAGGCTTTAATATGCCATATATGACTGTCTTCTACAAGTATATACACTTATCTCTGAATGAGGAGCCTGGTGTCTTTTGGGCATCGATCGTATTGGCGAAAAGACAATAACGTGGAAACACTGTTCTTTGTTATTAATTGATAGAGAATATGACAAGGAAAGGAGAACGAAATCAAAGCGTTCGTGGTAATGAACACAGGAGCCTCTGTCGATGAAACCACAGATCTAAAAAGTGGAATGTTGATTAACAGTGGATAGTTCACGTAAAAGGGTATCCTACTAATGATGTGATTTCAAATATTTGAAGTTTATTAAGTTTAAAGCTGCCATAAAGAGCTTTTAGAATAAAAAAAAAACTGCGTAATCTTTTAAAAAGGGAGAAAACACCTCCGTAATGATTTTGAGCTCCTATATCCACAAGTCAATAGAGACGGTACAAAAATTATATCAATGGAGACAGTTACCAGTCTAAAAACACGAGAAACGTGCTTTTGGAAGAAGCAACCGAACGATTAATATCATTCAGTCCGGAGCAAAAAATGTCAGCAGTGTTCTAGGGTGGCTCTAGATTACCAGCTAAGATAAGAATATCGTTTGCATTTAATATAAGTGACTTTGTTGACAGATAGATCGACTGAGTGGGTTAGAGTATGTCGAGTGATAACTCTAATAGCGTTACTAGATATTGCAAGGCGTAGTACAGAACCTTGCTTAACACCACGATGTACTTGAGTGAGATTACTAACAGTATCTTACAAACTAATCTGGGTCGAAGCCTTTTGATGATACTTCCATGTCAGGCATGTACAAATGGATCAAAATCGCTTCAACGAGGGAAAGATTTCCCTGGGTGTGAAGAACAGAGTCGAAAACTTCGGAAAATCTGATGGCGCAAACGTAGAGGCTACCTTTTCAATTTTCATGCTTTTCGTGGATTTCTAGAAAAGTTGTATAGACATTTTGCAACGTCAGATCCTTCAGGAAAACCATATTGGTTATTGCCCTAGTCATACTTCATGCTAATTTTTTTATAGGTAAGATTCTCACAAAGTTTTCCCCATTGTTAGAAATAGTAAATTTTTTTTTTTTTTTTTTTTTTTTTTTTTTTTTTTTTTTTTTTTAAGAATGCACATTACAATATGTTCACATAGTGCATCAAGTATATGGTGCTGGGAGATGCCTGGAATAAGATGGCAAGATGTTCTGTCATTTTTAGGTGTTCTGTAAATAAGATGTACAGATTGTAGGCCGTTTGAACCCGAGGAAGTGCGTCTTTGTTTTGATTGGACGTGTTTGTTTGATTTAGATGTGTTGTAAATATTATAGCTTTTTATTTCGGCATTAACCTCAGATTTACAATACCTTGTTATCAGCAAGTCGTTAGTAGCCAAAATCAGACTTGGTAGTCTTACAGGAAATTTCTTCGACCACTTCGCACTCAAGGCTTTGATGTTTCCTTCAGATCTGTATTAAATAACGTTTTGTAACTACTTGCAAGAGACTTATAATACGTGCAGCTTATAAAGAGAACAATCGTATGAAACCTCCTGAATTCACCAACTATCTGTATGAAACAATCCATAAGGCCACCATAAATGACCACATGGCTAATATGGGAGTAAAGTTCATTTGTGATGCAAATGGATGTTATATTTAGATTGATGATGCAATTCTAGGTATATATTTACACATTAGGGGGGTGGGGGTATATATTCTGTGAATATATAGGCTCTAAGAAAATCATGGATTTCTTAGGAAAACTGGAAAAACAAGCAAAGAAGTGAAGATAAAGGCTCTCCCCCTGCAAAATGTGTTAACTAGGGTTATTCTACATATTATGTAGTAAGAATTGTTTTCTTAATATGTTTCCTTTTGTCCAGCTGGACTCCTAGGCTTAAAATACTGGTTGGCCGGTTGGCTAATTTAAAGATTTGTATATATATATATATACTGTCAAATTAGCCATCTCATGGTATCCCTATTCATTTTAGTGTAATTCAGCTTTGTGATTATGCAAATAAAACTGTATGACACTGGATAGCTTCAAGGGTGCCTTTAGTTGTATATTTGCTGTTTGTTTTTTTTTGTGATACTATGAGCTTGTTTCAGTTGTCACAAAAGACGATAAAGATTTTGGTACTCAAGAAAAAAACACAAAGCACTAGGACTACCTTCAGAGCTGTATTTCATTGAGCTACTATATATGTACTATAGTATACTATAGTATATTACTATAGTACACTACTATAATATGTATTAAGTTTTGATAATAACATTACAGTCCAACAGTTGTGTTTGTCAATACTAAATCTAGTTTCCTTGCTCCAGTTTTAGTAAGAATATTTATGAATTCTACTGCGTCATAGAAAATATATCTGTGAACATTTAGATTTGCAAGTCTATTTAGCCGAGTCTCTGCCTTGTAATATTTTTGTTAAAGTTATCATCTAATGGCTGGGTTCCACGGTATTTAAACCTGATTCTCTGGAAGTTGTTATGCTAAAGGTCCGATTCTAATGTTTAACAACGCATCCTTATTCAGAGTAATTGACATAACTCAACAAGTATCATAAAGCTAGTCAAATTTTCTGAGGAAAGGGGTTTACCAGTAGTCAAAAGGCTCGAAAAACTATAGAGTATATCTTGATGTCTATAGCACTGGGCCCTGGTTGTATATTTCTGTATAATTCTTCGCTGTCAAGAATAATAGATGTTTTCAAACGTAAATTCATTCTATTGATTCTTTCGACTAGAATGATAAAGTTTTTCATCACTTTGAAAAAAATTTCCAGTGCCTCCCTTGGTCTACGGATAGAAGCTTCTACTGATTGTCGAAAGCCCTTGTGTTCAGTTCTCACTGGCCGTTAGTTTATATAATATTGTCCTTGTATCTATATTTATGCAAGCCCGTATGCAACTGTTTGTCGAAGGAGCCGAGGGAAAGGTAAATCATAGGCAGCGCGCTAGCGCTGCCTAAGTAAAGAACGATGTGGGCACAATGTCTGTTTTTTTTTTCCTCCGTACCCGGGCACTTCGTATCGAAGGAGTTGTCGTAGAAAATTTGAAAAGGGCTCATTCGATTGGAAATTGTTGTGGCTAGTGCCCTTTTTAATAGTCAAAAGTGATCGGAGGGCAACTAGCCCCCTCCCACGCCCATCATTCCCCCAAACGCATCCATTCAAAATTTTGAGATAGCCGTTTTGTTCAGTGTAGTGGATTTCCAGATAAAAAATATGTTTTTGAGGAGGACATTCCTCCACAACCCTCGGGGCAAAGGTTTTAAGTTATGCCCTGAGGGCATATAAGAACGATGTTGGCACAATGTACTATTTATTATTTTTTCCTTTAGAGCAGGGCACTTCATATGGAAGAGGTCGTTGTAGAAACTTCAAAAGGGGCTCATTCGATTGGAAATTGAGAGTTCTAGTGCTCTTTTTAATAGTCAAAAGTGATTGGAGGGCAACTAGCCCCCCTCCCACGCCCATAATTCTCCCAAACACATCCAATCAAAATTTCGAGATAGCCATTTTGTTCAGCGTAGTTGATTTCCACATATAAATTATATTTTTGAGGAGGACACTCCCCCACAACCCTCAGGGCAAGAGTTTTAAGTTATGCCCTGAGGGCATATAAGGGTTTTTACAGCAGGCGTTGTCGTAGAAACTTCAAAACAAGCTCATTCGATTGGAAATTCGAAGGGCTAGTACCCTTTTTAATAGTCGAAAGTGATTGGAGAGCAACTAGCCCCCCCCCCCCTACGCGCATCATTCCTCCAAACACATCCAATCAAAATTTTGAGATAGCCATTTTGTTCAGCGTAGTTGATTTCTAGTTAGAAGATATATTTTTGAGGAGGACACTCCCCCACAACCCTCTGAGCAAGGGTTTTAAGTTATGCCCTGGGGGCATAAAAGGTTTTTATAGAAGGCGTTGTCGTAGAAACTTCAAAAAAGGCTCATTCGGTTGGAACTTCAAAGGGCTAGTGCCCTTTTTAATAGTCGAAAGTGATTGAAGGGCAACTAGCCCCCCCCCCTACGCCAATCACTTCTCCAAACATATTCAATCAACATTTTGAGATAGCCAATTTGTTCAGCGTAGTTGATTTCCAGATAGAAAATATGTTTTTGAGGAGGACACTCCCCCAGATCCCTCAGGGCAAGGGTTTTAAGGTATGCCCTGAGGGCATATAAGAACGATGTTGACACAATGTATCATTTATTATTTTTTTTCCTTTAGAGCAGGGCACTTCGTATCGACGAAGTCGTCATAGAAACTTCTAAAAGGGCACATTCGACTGGAAATTGGAGTTGCTTGTGGCCTTTTTAGTAGTCGAAAATTATTGGAAGACAATTGACACCTCTTCCATGCCCATAATTCCACTAAACACATTCAATCAAAATTTTTAGACAGCCATTGCGTTCAGCGTAGTTGCTTTCAAGATAAAAATTTGTTTCTGAGAAAGACACTCCCCCACAGCCTTCAGGGCAAGGGTTGTAAGTTATGCCCTGGGGGCATATAAGGTTTTTAAGAAGGCGTAGTTGTAGAAACTGCAAAAAAGGCTCATTCGATTGGAAATTCAAAGGGCTTGTGCCCTTTTTAATAATCGAAAGGGATTGGAGAGTAACTAGCCTACCCCCCCCCCCACACCCACCATTCCCCCAAACACATTCAATCAAAATTTTAAGATAGGCATTTTATTCAACGTAGTTTTAAGTTCTGTAAATTAGGTCTTTGAGGATGACAACCCCCTCACAGCCCTCAGGATAAGGGTTGTAAGTTGTGCCCTAGGGGCATATAAAGTTTTTATAGAACGCGTTGTCGTAAAACTTCAACAAGGGCTCATTCGATTAGAAATTGAAATGGCTAGTGCCCTTTTTACTAGTCGAAAGTAATTGGAAGGCAACTAACACCCCTTACACGCCCACCATTTCCCCAAACACATCCAATCAAAATTTTGAGGTAGCCATTTCGTTCCACGCAGTCAAAGTTCAGGAAATTGTATCTTTGAGCAGAACACTCCGCCCACAGTCTTCAGGGCAAGGGTTATAAGTCTTGCCCTGGGGGCATATAAGTTTTTATTGAAATCTTTGTCGTAGAAACTTGAAAAAGGGCTCATTCGATTGGAAATTCAAAGGTCTAGTGCCCTTTTTAATAGTCAAAAGTGATTCGAGGGCAACTAACCCCCCTCTCTTGGCCACCTCCCCAAACACATCCAATCAAAATTTTTAGATAGCCATTTTGTTCAGTGTTATGGATTTCCAGATAGAAATTATGTTTTTGAGGTAAAAACTACCACAAATCAGCATCGATAAATAAATAAAATCCAAAACGAATAGAAATTACAGTAAATAACCGAGTCAAACTCAAAACGAGCAGAAATTAACATAAGTTGGGCGCAAAACCCCTATGCCTTCTTAAGGCCGGAACAAAATTTGCCCTTTACTGAAAAAATATAAAGTTTTTACTTTTATAACTTTAATAAATCAAATAATATTAACATTTGGATTACTAAATATCACTATTTGTTTATTAAACTGAAAATGCACATTCATTTGTATTTTTTCAGTAAAGTGCAAATTTTGTTCTGGCCTTGGGTAGGCATAGGGTTTTTGCGCCCAACTTATGTTAATTTCTGCTCGTTTTGAGTTTGACTCAGTTATTTATTGTAATTTCTGTTCGTTTTGAGTTTCATTTGTTTATCGATGCTGATTTATGGTAGTTTCACACTTGGTAGATTATTTGATTTTATTTTTGATAATTTTTTGTTTAATGGAGTTCTTTGCTTTTCTTTGAAAAATTTATTTTGTGGAAAAAGTTTTTTTTTTAATTAATCTATAAAAAAAAGGTGAGACTTGAGACTTCTTGTTCAATAACTTTTTACATTCTACATACTAGTTTTTTTCTGTTTTTTCGTTACACTTGCCACCTTTGAGGACCAGGGCCTGGAAATCCTCAGATAGATGCTTATATTTTTATTTTAAATGATTATTTTAGAGTATTGATTAATGACAGTATTGAAACAGTAGTCTAGTATAGACTATTTTTATACCTAATAGAAAATAGAAACGTTGGTTTGAACCAAAGGGATTACTCCCAGATTCCTCTCCCTGATCAAAACTGTGTCCATAGGCGTGGCTAATAACCTTTCTAGCTTCTCTTAGTCGATCGCAGCTGTTCCAGTAGTTTCATTTCACTTACCCTTCCTTTGTTAATATAATATTCCAAAAATAATAAATAATTGAATTATTTACGATTCCAATTAGGAACAGCTTAGCCCTTATCTCTTCTTCTAAAACATTTTACGTGTCAGGATCGATCCGCATAAGTTAGCTCCCTAGTATAGGAACAAATCTCATAATTAAGGGAATGTTCATCTACGTCAAACACATATCTATAACTATTTGTTTGTATTTGTGCACCTTTCTTCAAATTTGATCTGTTTCAGAATGTTTGCGCATCGTTTTGGGAGAAACATTCGCTAGCATGTCAGTCCAACAGCCAACAGCTTTTACAAAGGATTTTATTGGGGAAAGTGCCCGATTTTTACTTGGCTTTGGGATGTTCCAAATTAATGGATCAGAATAGATACAGACAGTTGTTGGGTGTTGCACTCCAAAGGTAATTTTTCGTTTTTCTTTTTTTAATTAGTTTTAAACTTTGGCTTACCTAAAGTACTTACATCATCAATACGTCGTACAGTTTTAGGTGGTTATTACTGCATATTTATTTTCCAAGAATCTAATAACTTTAGTTTAAACCAGCCTCCGAAACCAACTTAATCGGGGACTACAATTCTCCCGAAATGGTGACTTCAGTAACTAGTGGGGCTGAGTCATACAACGATCGGGAAGTTGTGCCTGCCAAAAGTTGTCATCATGGGATAGTTTTACGATAAAGGTAGTTATGGAAGACCAACGAAGAGATGGCGTGATAAATTTTGATGTGACCTCTTTTGCCTTTTGAAACAAGCAGACGACCAGACATTACATAGGAAGCTTATCTCTGACTTGCTAAGCAGATGACCCTAATGCGAGCCTAAACGTCGTTCAGGACATATGTTTAATATCCTAAACTCAACTCTTGTTAATAGTATTGGAGGAAGGATGTTCTAAGCTTCTTGTACTGAATCAATAAAACTAGTCATATCATCGGTTATATAGAATCCCTGATAATAAATAGCTAAAAATTTTGCCGTTCTAAACCCTCTGGTTTTATCTTTTGTTTTTACTCCTCGTTTGATTTATTTGTGTTAAATTCCATCCTATAGTCTTCATGATTTATTTTTTCTGTTTTTTTTTTGTAGGTATCAGAACGACCCTTTGAGATTAAGATCTGTGGCCCATATTGCGACCAAATTTTCAGAGTTTTGCAGTGATTCCGACTATAGCAGCGCTTCTGTCGAGCATTTGAAATGTGCCGAATGGGCTTTTAGGCTTCTAAAAATGGATATTCCATGCAATGGTAAAGTGTGCATTTTTGTGGGAATTTAAATTGTCATCCATGGACTTTTCGCAACATTATAGATGCAAACCCTTGCGTAAATAGCCATTCATACAAATTATAACACTCAAATTAGTGAGGAAGGTTGCCATCAGATTTTTTTGAAAAATGCCCGGCCGATTGGGTCGGCCAAATGTATATTCTCTTGTCTTAAACTAATTTCCAGGATCTCTATTTGATCTCTGTGTCCTATCTATTCAAAATCCCAATCTATTCAAAGCCCTCTTTACACCTTCCGAAGAAGTTCCAGTTTCTCTTGAATCTTTTCTTACGACCTCCTCCCGTGAGGTGGGATACAACCTTATTTTTCGTACATCTTACTGTTTGAGATACGGTCAGTCGGATGAGTACCCAAAATAATCCGTAGACCAGTGGTTCTCAAACTACAAAATTTTTAGGGGGTATGCAACCGGCCAAGAAAAAAATAAAAAAGCTCCTTAACTCTAGGACTGGAAATTTTATTTATATTTAAGCTATAGTTACTATATTATTTATATTTTAGCTATAGTACTTAGTACCGGTAACTGAGAAGAGGTACCCAAAATGTTTTGTGGGTAAAAAGGGGTACAGTGTCTAAATAAGTTTGAGAACCTCTGCCATAGACTATTCCTCTCGAAAACATTTAACAAATCCTCCTCTGTCTTTCGAAGGGCCCACGTTTCAGAGCAATTCTAGACCACTGCCATTACTGTTGCTTCCAATATTCTAATTTAGGTTCGTGGACTTATCTTCCTATTCTTCAAAACTTTTTTCAACCGTGAAGAAATGCCTTGGGCCCTGGCTATTCTACTTTTAACTTATACATTGTATCCACCATCTTTACTTATAATACTACCTAGCTAAGTGAAACTATCCATTTGATCGATTTTCTCAATACTCAACATTATCTCTTCACCTTCACTTATTCCCAGTCTTAGCTACTTAGTCTTCTTAACGTTAATTATGAAATCAGTTCTTGCACCCTTAACTCTCAAAACCTCTAAAAATCATTTTGCTAATATTTTCACTTAGAATATTCAAATGGCCAGCATAATCGAAGTCTAGCAGAGTTTTGCTTTCCCATTTGAATCCATGATGTCCCATAGTCATTGCCGTGCTCTTTAGGTCAAATGCCATCAAAACGATACATATGAATGGGGATAAAAAACAACCCTGCGTAACTCGTGATTCAATACGAAAGCAGCTACTAATCTGATTTCCTGCCTTAACCGCAGCAATGTTATTCTCGTATATTGCACTTAATATTGCACTGAGAAGCACAATTGAGAAGCACCACACATTTAATATTTTCATCAACACAGGAGATTGACAGTCATCCTAGCCTTCCCATATTTTATAGCCTTTGCTAGAATACTTGAAAAGAGCTGTTTTCTTTGGAGTATATAAAAAAAAGCTATTAGTAATTTCCAAAGTAGCTCCTTTTATTTCATTAATTTCTAGAGAGTCGTTTCCAAGTTTTACCAAAATTTGATGTTGAGACATTGCTCTATCTCCTCATTAAGCTTCTTTATGAACATGGGCAAAACTAAAAACCACCACAAAAAGTAACTCCTCTTACTTTTGGCTCGTCTCAACAATCTGGTGGGTTACTGATGCTCCAGCAGGTATTCTGATTCTGAGCCAACAGTGTACATGGTCAATCTTCAGCTCAAAGTAAACTTGTTGAACTATTCACATTTTCTGCAGTGCTGGGACGTATTAGCTTCGGACAAATTTGATCTTGCCTACTGGGAAAAGAAGTTCCATGTCTTTGATTTGGAAATGAAAACCTATTTGAATGTATTATCTATCAGCTACATCCATGTAATTAGGAATTTACATCGTGGGGATGTATGCAGGTACAGAAGAAAAAGAGGCCGGTTTCGGACCGTGCCATCTCCCGCAATTTTCATGATTTATTTTTTTTGGAGGGGGGCGGGTGAACCCCTCCCCTCTCACCAAATGGGACATTCCCTAAAATGAAACCCTGCGTAGGTACTCATGGGAGTGTAAATTTATCAAAACAGCTGAGGAAAAGGCCAGAAAACGAAAATTAATGGAACTGGTAAAAATCTACAAAAACTATGAGATTTATAAGAAGTCCCACAAATCACGAAGTTTGATCTCGTGATTTGAACTCGAGGTTTGATCTCAGAATATTTTATAATTCTGAGACCGACCTCCTCCCCAGAAAATTCGTACAGTTAATTTCCTAAATCTATAAAATGTCATGTATCCATAGGTTCATACTTTTAAAGAGATATCAGAAGATTCTTCCTGGGGACAGGTCTCTGGCACTTAAAGAAATTCATTGAACGTCGTTGACATCACTTTCGCCTTGTCTCCCCCCTCTCCCTTTAGATATACAGGCCCCTTTTGTAAGAAATTCTACCATAATACAGTTCTTGAAGTGATTGTAGCCACAGGCTTACCAACATAGGGGACTTCTCCATATCTATACATAGGGGGCTCCACATATATATAGGGGGCTCCCCCATATCTATGTACATACCTCAATATCTCTCTGAGGTGTCCCAAAGGATGAGTTGAGAGGAGCTTAAAAAAAGACACACAAATTTGGACTATTGGGTTTGGGTCTAAAGGCATCCTTCACTCATGTATTAACCACTACTTATCAAGGAGGCTATTGGGTCCCTAGTCACCTCCCCCCCCCCCACACACACACACACACGCGCACATACAAAATATAAAGTGTTTCCTGTTATTTCGTATGTCTTTTATACAATTTGTCTTTTCTTGCATTTTTCCCAAGGTTTTGTCAGTCCCCTTATACTGGTGGAGTGTGATTTTAAAGACAGTTTCTCTTTGTGGCACATTTTTCATAATTATGTCATCGTTGGGAGCATTGCCTCCTATAGATTGTATCCCTTCCAAGTTGCAAAACAGCCATGACCCTGGCTTGGGGGTGAGTGTGATTAGTGCCAATCCCTCTTTTATCTCCTCCAGAAGAATGGGCTTGAAAACTGTCCCAACAGCAGATGCTAAACGATTAACTAATTATCATTAACTGTATAATACACAGCACAAAAAAAGACAGTTGAATTCAAGACCGTCAAGAACTTGATGGTTCGAAAGGTTCCAGAAAACTGCAGATGCTCAGCACAAGATGGCTTTCTTTGGAAGCCGCAGTACCCGATGTCCTTAATTTTTTGGTCACACCTAATTTTTTTTCTATAAAATTTGTTAAGATATCTTTACAGGTAAATTTGCAAGGAAAAATACAGCAAAGTTTTTCAATTCATGACCGAGCCCCTTAAAAAGGTATAACTGTACTTTTTATCTCTTATTTCAAATAAAATCAACTTCCTGAATGTAGAGTTTCAAAGAAAAGTACAAACATCTTCCAGAGCCATTGCTGGCACATAGGGTGGCGAATCGATATTTCAATTGCTAGAGAGTTTCAAGGAAGCAACCCAAGAATTCGTGCAGTTCTATCCTCGCTCAGAACAGCAGTGAGGATGGCCCTCAAATGTTTTGTGAAACCAGATATAGTCAAGAATCAAGAATCTTTTGTTTTACCACTTTTGCCGTATACTTACAAAAACCTAGTGACAAATCTGGTGGGCCTAACACCGTGGCAGACGCGAATAGGATTACTAACAATACTATGCAAGCTTATCCAGATAGAGACTGCCGATACCAGTTTCATAGGTTGTGATCAGGCCATTATCTCAATTGTAATTCTCAGCGGTAATTTTCGTGAGCTTTCGAAACGCACATGCTTTTAATTTTTTCATCAAAAGTGGAACTACTACTATTGCATTCCACAAGAAAGGGAGTTAATAAAAGCTGTGTCTGTCTCTGAATTTCGCTTTGAAATCGGTCAAATCCAGTCCAGTCCAGTCAAATCCAGACACTCTTTAATTCAATAAAACTCTATCGAAAATTATGGAAATTATTATGGAGAATAGGGGATCAGTGGTGTCGATTTAGGGAGAGGAGAATATATTTTAAAGTTCTATGGGGGGGGCAATTTTTCGCTTTTTCAATGAAAATATAAAAAAACATTTTCGAAGAAATACCCCAAAAAGGGTATTTTTGAAAATCTAGGGGGCACATGCCCCCCCCCCTATAAGTTGTCCCTACTGTAGAAACAAGGGCCCAAAGGCACTCATTTGCTTTTGCAGCATTTTCGAGGGGATATCTTTGAATTTAAAAATCTGTACTAATAGTTACTATTTTATAGATTGGTGCATAGAGACAAAGCGATGAAATGAAATGAATTTTTTAACCTACAAAAGCTGAAGACACTACTAAAGCTGTTTTTGACGAGTAAACTTAAAATAAGAGGGTTTGAATGTAACTGGCTGATGATTTGGAAAGTCAATAAAGCCCATCGTGATTTCCAGCCATAATAAAGGCTATTAGAGTTAAAGTAACGTCACATTTTAATTTGAAGTAAAGAGATTGCATAATTCGATCATATATGGAGTTTATATGAAGCATTAGCACTATGTTTGTCACTTCTCTCGTGAGACACAGGGAAGAATTGACGAGAGTCCACCAAATTTTGGAAATTTTTACTTGTTTGATCTTTCGTAATTATCATTAAAATGTTATGAATTTAAATTCAATTTACATATTTGATGGGCTCTTTCTTGGAAGGCAAATATATTGCCTGCTGTGATAAATTTGTTTTTAGCGAAGTGGTTGAACCTCAACCCTTAAAACAGGGGAAACATGAGTGATCATGAGTGATCATGAGGGAATTATGAGTGAGAATTGTTCACCAAGAAAACACCATTCCTTGAGTGATTTCTGGTCTGGGGATATTCAATGATGGCAAAACTATGTGAAGATAATTGTTCAGCAGTGAAAACCCGTAACCGCTAATTCAATTCAGAACTTCATTAATAAACATTTAATTGCTATGGCGTCGTGGAGCACTAATAACAAATATGCGGGACTCGTTTTTCTTATCATTTTCCAACACGAAAGCAGTTAATCAACCAAAATTAATAAATATTAAGAGCCCCTTTTATGTGAAACTCACTCCTTAATATTAACTGTTGAGCTTTCAAATATTGATTCGATTTTTTACAGCTGTTTAATTTTACTATTCATAAAGCTATGAATATTAGATAAGGGAATAAGATTATAATTTGTTAATTTTAGTAAATAGTTTGAGAGCAAGGGATACGGAAACTATTGTTCAAAGTCTGGCCACTAGAGGTGAATTGCGGCTCCTCGATGAATTCCGCAGTGCATTTAATTTGGACGTTTCTGAGCTTCTGCTTCAACATCTCAGCAAGACCCTGACCACATTCCGACCATCCACGATAGAAGAAGTGAATGAACAATGGCCCCCACTTGAAAAGTCGCTGATGAAAATTCTAAGATATCTGCCGTCTGAACACAGTCTAGTCTGTGTTCTAACTGAAGATCTGAACAAGGTAAATTACTATTTGCGCTTATTAAAACCCAGTTAATAAAGGAGCCCAAAGAGTCTATCGCACATCACAAAGATTATTAGCATCCAACATATGTAAGAGATATTTGAACCTTTTTTCAATCTTTTTTTTTAATTTGGAAAACTGACAAAAAATTTTGCCACAGATCACAGTAACGCACCTTTAGGGTAGTGGCTCAGTCTGGAAAATATGAAAATATTGGAAAACCAGGAATACATCTGATCTTACAAATAGAAGTACAAGTCAGTGTACTGTGACCAGATAGTTTCGAAACTTTCTGGAAATTACCCTCACTCTTATTAGTAGCCGAGTTTTAGGAATGATTGCAATGTCCGGATTTTTAGACCTGTTAGTTTCTCCAGACACTCTCACGATCTGACTTTTAGTTATCTGCTACATTACAGCCAAGTTGTTCAGAGCTGCGGTAAAATCTTCTTTCTGCAATATTTCGACTCTAGTGTCAAATGTCTAACTTGCTTGTAGTGAAATGAATTTGCTATCAGGGAGAGAAATTTTAAACACCCTGTACTAATCATGTTGTATATAGGCTACTGGAGAACCGTTTTTTTTTACCTCTCTATTTCTTAAATCCCTCTGGCAATAACAATAGTAAAATTTGTGGATTTGCAAAGGATGCTTTGCTATTTGGTTTCGCTTCTTCTTTACTGGATTCAAAGGAAACTCTTTTAATGTAAAATTAGTCTGCTAATAACAATGTAATATTCCATGTAGTAATCAATCTGATTATCCCCTCTGTTGTCTAGTGCTCATCCACATGTTTGCTAATTTAAGATAATTTAATGTCATCAAAGTAATATGTAATTTTCTTATAATAAATATCAAAGTGAAGGAAAACTTTGATATTTAATAAAAATATACACTCTTTTTTTTAATATGAAAGCGTAGCAGAAGTGACTATTTAAGCATATAGTACCCTACTGGGCTGGTAGATGGCATTGCAGTGTTTAGATATAAGTTTTTAAGTAGAAGTATGAATTTTAATAATCTTGGACTGATGTATCAGTTAATTTGCTGTATTGTAATTCGAACTTTAGTTAACCTTGCCGGTAATTTTCACTAAGATTGCCACACCTTTCAACAGGGGCGAATCTCCAGTATTTTTATTGGGTGGGGGAGGGCAAGAGGGGTCCATATAGTCAATCTGGATAGTCAAGGGACATGGACTATATAATAACTTTATTCTCCAAATTATTGGGGGGCAACTGCCCTCCTTGCCCTCCTTCAAACGACGCCCTTGCCTTTCAATTACCATTTCATGGCCTTTCAAAATTATAATTAAACTCAATGTCTTTTTTTCTTCTTTTTTTTTCATTGTCGAATCGAAATTTCAACTCTTACGAAATTAAAACTAAGTTTTTTTTTTCAAAGAACTATCAAAATATTTCATTTTTTGGCGACAAGATTTACTTAATTTCAGTGCCAGCTTAGTTTAATAGATAAAACACACACCCACACAAACAAACAAAAAAAAAAAAAAAAAAAAAAAAATATAATTACGACAAATGGGTGTATGGCTAGTAAATGAAATGGAAGAAAAAAACAAAAACTAATATTTCGCCCGTATCAAACAAGGCGTCTTCATCGTAGAGAAAAAAATAAACTAAAACTAAAAAATATACATAAAACTCAAATAGACTTGTAAATGTAGGTGTATGTAGTTTTCTCAAACTTGTAAATTTCAGAGCATTATCTATGCTCTTCCCCCTATTGTATCAACTATTCATTCACCGGTTTCTAAATTAGGAAAATGGTTGTCAACAGCATTTCGTCCGCTTTTAGGGACTCAAAAAGATCTTATTTAAGTAATTCAATTGATGTTGTAAACAAATTAAGAAATCGTCACATAGACAACAATACAATTCTCTGAAGTTTTGATGTTGTATCTATGTTAAAAAATGTGAACTCATTTTGAAACATTTTGAATTGATAGAAGATGTAACGTTGGCAACCCTGGACATTGAAATCATTGTGAAATTGGTCTCGTTAGTCAACAAGTATTCCTTTTATTTTGGTTTTAGAGGAGAATTTAATCAACAGGTCTTCGGTTTGGCTATGGGCGCCCCTTTAAGTCCAATCCTGGCTAATTTATTTTTGGATTCGATAAAAAACGTCCGCTATTGAGTCTTTTTGCCTGTCTCCAAGTTTCCGGGGTAGGTTAAGGGATGATGTCTTATACTTTTGGGAACACAGATTAGATTCCTTAAATTTCCTTAAATTAGTTCCTTGACCATTTAAACAGGTTTGACGAAAATATTAAATTTGCTCTAGAGCTAAAAAACAAGATAGGCTACCCTTTTTAGATACTTTATTAATAAAAAGTGATAATGGTTTACTTTTTTCAATTTATAGAAAACCAACTAATAATGACAGGTTTTTAGATTTTCGTTCATCTCAAACAATTTTAGTAAATAAGAGAACAGTCATATCATTGGTTGATAGAGTTTTTAAAATTTGTTCCTTGGAGTATGTTGATAGTGAACTATTGTATTTGAGGGATATTTTATTTTTCAACGGATATCCTGTAAAATTTGTAAATGGAATAATACAGAAAAGGCAGATTAAGTATGAAAAAGGCAATAAAAACGAAGGTTCTCAACTCTTGGACCATGCAATTTTCAATAGATACATTTCATTACCTTACATACCAATTCTTGGGGAGGAAATCAAACGAACTTGAACTGAACATAATACGAACTGAAACATAATATTTCAACTTGTTTTAAATCAGTCAGACCATTGAGTAATTTTCTAAATTCTGGAAAAGATATAAAGCGTAATATTTTGTCAAGTGGAGTTTATAGCATTCCTTGCTCTTGTGTGAAATTTTACATCGGTCGAACACACCAGCAATTTGTGGAACGATTTACTGAGCACCGGAATTCAATAAATAATGCTGTAAAATTTCCAAAACCTCCAGAAAGTTACACGTCAGCCTTAGCAGAACATACATTTTTAATTCGGACCATTTTGTGCAGTTCGAGGAGGGAACAGCCATTTCCAATGATAAAGGTTTCACGCAATGGGCTCTTGAAGCCTTAGAAATAAAGAAAACATATTTTTGCAGGTTTATCTATTAATAGAGATACTGGGGATATAAATATTGATCCTATTTATCATACTATTTTAAAAAATGAACGCATATATCCAAAATCAAAATAAAGTATTGCAAAATGTTCCAGGGGTTAGTTCAAATAATAAACCTAAGCGAATAGCAACATCAAAAGCTTTGCATAAAATTATGTCGCAATAACTTATTCATTGTTCATTTGTCATTTTAAAAGGCTCAATCCAGTTACTTTTGTGAGGTGGTTTCACGAAGGTAGCTTCAAATTGTAAATGTTAAGCAATTGTATATTATATATTTAGGTAAGTCTATTTTAGTTTCATGTGTATTTTTTTAGTTTTAGTTTATTTTTTTCTCTACGCTGAAGACGCCTTGTTTGATACTGGCGAAATATTCGTTTTTGTTTTTTTCTTCCTTTTTATTTACTGACCATAGACCCGTTTGTCGTATTTATTTTTTTTCTGTCATGGCTGGCCAGTTCGGCTTTAGATCTTTTATGTAATAGAGAGTATAGTTAGCCTCCTCAAAGAAAGCCGATCTCTAGTCAGTTATAATTTGAGCATCAGGGAAGCAAATTCCAGAGGGATTTAGGATATGTTTCGGACTGTCACTCCACCAACACTAAAGCCTCATCTTCAAAGCTTTCATCTTTTGGGTGACGGCTAAAAATCGTAAAGAACTCTTATGGTTAGGTGGAATGTAAGAGTTGATTCCAGCATCACAAATAGGTGAAGATTTACGCATAGGCCCACTAGGTTTAGGCCTAGGGGTGCACAATGCCGAGGGGCGTAAAAAATCAGCTATTTTTTTTTCTTAGCGTAAAAAACTGGGACTGATGTGATTTATCGTCAAAGTACCAGGTGCACTTTGCTGCTGTGCTGCCTATTCACAAAAACTGATTTTAAACAGCACATGAATTCCTTAGACCGTCAGATGTCTTATAAACCGTCAGATGTCTCCCAAGAATGGCGGCCGAAACCTCGGTAACACCTCTCTCTTGCATTACTTTTGACTCATCACTCATCTCTTGCCTTCTGTTCAGGGCTTCCAGTATCCCCGAATTTTCTGGGATTTCTCCGTAAATCTCTGTATCTCCTCGAAAAAAAAATTGCTCAGGCCAAAGGGCATCAAAGATTTAAATCCGGCCCTGATCATAAAGAACGCTAAGTTATATTAATAACAGACATACCGAATGTGCGCATTGAGTCATACAAAAATCGCTTGAACTGCATTGATAATTGAGTAGAAAGATCTAACGATTTTTTATCTAGTCATAAGGTTGTAATTATTCATTTTGGTTATTAGTCACTACCTAATGACAGAATGGCTGTCGCAACCACACACCTACAGAAGTTACTCGCCGTGCTGTGCTAAATCTACTTTGAGTATTTTTCAAATAATTAGTTCTATTGGGTATTAGTCACTATTTAATGACAGAACGGTTGTCACAACCACACACGATAAAACTACATCAATATTGAACAATTATTTAGAAATTTAGCTAAAATCTTAGTACATAAGCTTCTCGCCATGCTGTGCTAAATCTACTTTGAGTATTTTTCAAATAATTAGTTCTATTGGGTATTAGTCACTATTTAATGACAGAACGGTTGTCACAACCACACACGATAAAACTACATCAATATTGAACAATTATTTAGAAATTTAGCTAAAATCTTAGTACATAAGCTTCACGCCATGCTGTGCTAAATCTACTTTGAGTATTTTTCAAATAATTAGTTCTATTGGGTATTAGTCACTATTTAATGACAGAACGGTTGTCACAACCACACACGATAAAACTACATCAATATTGAACAATTATTTAGAAATTTAGCTAAAATCTTAATAAAGAAGCTAGCCCCATGCTGGTGCTGAATCTACTTGGAATATCTTATTATCTTTCAATAACAATGAGGATTTTGTGCCACTTTTATTGCTATTTTCATTAGTAATGCCTGGGTATTATATATATACTTTAGCTCCTGTATTAATAGCATATTTTTTTTTTGACATAAGAAGAGTTTGGAAAAAAGCACACAACTGTTGGTTTTAATTTTAGTTAATTGATGAAACAATCAACAATTTTTTTTATATATTTTTAACCCTTTACAAACAGTAGCTAAATAGCTTTCCGTCTTGTATCTGCACGTTTTCTCTAATGAATTGCTTTATAGATGTGCTTATAGAAACTACTGTTTCCTAAAACAGCCCGTCGTTTTACTTTAATTTTTTTACCCCCACATCCGGATAAATTTAATACACTCAAACAATTTATAAATGCTGTTAAACTTGTGTAAAACAGCTTATTTAGATCATTTGTGATATCACATTCTTGGCATTGACATCCGTAATTTTTTGTTAGGCGGGGGGGGAGGGGTGTGGATATTAGTTTTTCTAGAATAAAATCAAAAACCAATAACCAGCATTAAGGATATTGTTGTCAATCCTTTGATTAGAAGCTATTTGACTTAAAATAATCTAGAATTCTACTTTTATAGCTTATTCTTTGACACTACCTTTGCGCCGGGGAAATATTCCAGGCAACTGTTTGAAACAAGGAACTTGTTTAATAGCTAAAAAGAATAAAAATTTTAGTGATATAAATGAAGAAAAAACTGTGGTAAAGGCACATAGTGGGAGAAAATTTTTAGTTTAAAACCCATTTAGCGATAGGAAAGTTTTTTTTACATTTACGCTTCGTTCGTTTTTTTTCTTTCTGTAAATGACCCTAAATTAAGCTCAAGTCCATTGCAAAATGCTCGTTGCTTCCTTTTTCTTCTTTATTGCAGAGTATGATTGGTCTTAATCAAAGGTTTTTTGCCCATGTGAGTCTTCAAATTTGTTTTCTCAAACTTACAAGTTTTCAAAACAAAGCTGAAAGCATCTTTTAAATTCAAAATTTTATAGGTCAGTGACTATAACTACGAAGTGTTGAAGTTTATCTTGGAAGTTCTGTATGAGCGAAAAGATCTGTTGGACCAGCCCAATAGGACGGAGCAGGCCTTAAAACTTCTCCGATTCCTGACCAACTATGTCCGAATCAGGTATTACTTTTTGTTTGTTTTGCCTTTTAATCATTCTACTTTTAAATTGTTATTTTCTTTCTTTTTTTGAAATGTGTATGATAACAGTCGTAAAGAAAACGGTCGGTGAAGTTTTTTTGTTTTTTTTTTTACTTCGCCAGGAGTATGCGTAAAGGGTGTAGGGAAGATGGAGTAAGTAAAGAAGCAAACACACAAGTCATTTCCACTCCGCTTGGAAAAACAGCCGAATTCGGTCAGTCAATAGTGTATTCAAGACTACATTGATCAGTATAGCAAAGGAAAAGCATGGACTCTAAGGAAAGAAAAGGAGGATATTCTAAGACGTTCTCCAGAATTATGTTTAAGATTGTTTTTGGTATAAGCATTGGAAAAGAGGTTTTAAACACAACCACCTTTCGACAATGTGAAACATACACAATGTGAACCAAACCATTTTAGTAGGTTTATCGTGAAAGAGTGGTTTAGGGGAATTGGGTATGTTCTCACAATTCGTAAACCCTAATTACTCTAAATTTTAGGGCTCATTTAAAGCTTAGCGAAGCTGAGGTTTTAAACAATGATGAAAGAAGGCTGTTAACCAGTGTGGTATCTTTGGCTTTTCCAAGCTTTGATGGATTTGCAGTTGGATAGAGATCGGAGCGGATGTATAACATCAGTATTTTAATTTACAATTGACATATCATCGGGGATTTTAATTTACAATTGACATATCATCCATGAACTTAAAATTACGTATATTCTTTGTCCGTAACTGTATCTTCTGTAATTTTAAGGCTCACTATTTAAATTCATATCAGAAGATATTAAAGGATAGAATATGTCTATAAAAAGATTGAAGCGTTTATGAACTAATCTTAATTTATTGTACATTTGAACGTGGATGAATTAAGTTCAATATTCCGATGTTCAGTTTTGTTCTAATCTTGATAGGTCAAGTAGTTGTTACAAAACTAAATAAAGCCCCAACCATAAGATCACTGCAATTACTTTCAGTAAAAAAGAAGAAAAATTGGAAAGGTTCTTGTAAACCAAAGAATAAAGGGAACTGAGTAGAAGTCAATTTTTGGTGATTTAATAAGGGTGTAAAATGAATCAAAACTATTAGATGATGTTGATTGATGTTTTTCTCTTTTTTGGGGAGGGGGGAATACTTTGAGTTTTTACTAATCTGTTATTCGTTGTCTTTAATTTGGAGTTTCCTAAAAATTTCCTGATACATTTTTATGCGACGTTTTTCCCTTAAAAGGAGTCCAAAAGTCCATAAACTTGAAACTATGTTACACTTATGTTATATTCTTTACGACCAAGTTTTGGAGTCGTATGTTGTCAAGCTTCTGTTTAACAATATTGGCTCAACTATACAGACATTCAATCTGATCGTTTAAATAAATACTAATTCTGTCTTCTCATCTTAAATAAAAATACCCCAGCAGCTGAGCATGAAAGAATAAATTGAACTGTCAAAAAGTAATTTATCAGTCTCGAAAGAAAACAAATTATTTATTTAGTTATTTCATTTAATTTTTTTTAATAGTTTAATTACTTAATTTATCAGTCTCGAAAGAAAACAAAGGTTCAACAATGGGTAAAATACATGTTGTAAAAAAAGAGAACGAAAATTCATCGTATCATGGAGGGGTAATTGTGCTAAATTTTATGTTTCGTGAAAAAGATGTAACCAAAATAAGGAACACCACAAATTTGTGTACCTGAAGAGCGTTGAAAAGACAAATAAAACTTGTGTTTGTGACTGTGGTCTCAGAGGTTTATCTCTTACCTTAACTTTATCTTTTACCTCAAGATGGGAAGCAGACATTTTTTTCACAATTTAAAAAAACGCCCCTGCTTGAAGAATCCGTCTGGATCTTGAACTATGGGATTGCTCCAGCCCTTTAATGCACTAATCTGGGCAATCCAATTAAGGTCATATGTACTGTTGTGATTTGATTAATGGAACTGTGACTGCTATGTAGAAAAATACAGAACAAAAATCACACCTGTAGCTTGTTATTGTGCTCAAATGCGGTTAATGCTTCAGTTTTTTTTTTTTTTTTTTTTTTTTTTGTTTTTTTATTTTTAGTGAGGAAAGTTACAATTGCATAACAGGCTTCATAATCATCTTAGCCTCACTTTCACTTCTTTTTCTGTGTATGGGGACAACTGAAAGAAAGGGGGTTTGGAGATAAATTAGAGGCTCGTAAATAGTGGGTTTAGGAAACATCGCTAAAGACAATCTTTAAAAAGTAATAAAATAAAAGAATTTAATTACATTTCAATGCTTTTGCCGTTTAATGTTAATGCTAAAGGTAAATGTTTACATTTTCATATAATTTATCTAGGATGAAAGTGAATACATAATTTGATGCCTTTTTCAATACTCTTGCCAAATTCAATAATCGCTTCTGAGGGAAATTACATTTTGAGCCCTTAAAAGGGCTCAAGACAACCCATATAATCGAAAGTTTAAAAATGTGTTTTTAAAAAAACTGTTTAGTGAAAAAAAATGTCGTTTGTAGCTGATGCAGAAATGGTAATTATTGTTTTCATTAGTCGTAATAATAGTAAAATGTCGTTTTGGAAAGATTCTGAAAAACTCTCGAAAATGACGGCATAGCTTTGTTGTGACGTCATTTGTATTGTAACTTCTCTCATTTCCAAAAAAAAAAAAACCTAACCTGTTACCCAAGAACGGAAAATGAAAGTTCAATGTCGTCGATAAGGTGTTCTTTGACCAGCCAACCTCTTTGGCTAGTGTTGAAAAACTATTTTGCATGGAGAAGATTCTCTGGAAATTTCTTTGTACAGATATTCTGGGGATATTCTGGAGATTCTCTGTACAGAGAATATTATCCCCACTGGACAAAACTAACATACAAAGCAACTTTTAACCTTACATTTTTTATGTGGAATTTTTTAAATATTCTCTCATATTTTTAAATTGTTTGTTTTTTCGATTGAAATATTATTGAAAACACTTTAATCGAAATGTAGCTGATTAGAAAATTTAAGTGGCTAATTATTTAGTTCTAACTGCTTGAACATTGATAAGTTTAATCGCTTGATTCGCCAATTCGAGCAAGTCTTAATTAAATATACCTTATAGATTTTAGTTAACCATGGTAGCCAGAAAGGAATTAAATAAAAATGTTGAAAGTCAGAGCCGAATGCCTGCAATTAAGGAGGGTTTGAACGATTCTAATACTAATGGTAGCCTGTAGGTAGAAATATAAACGAGTTTAAGTATTGTCTAGGTTATCTAGGTAGTCTAGGTTATCTAAAGCTTTTCAATAATTTCAGCTTTCAAAATGTATTTTAATTACTTTTTAGTCCACCGACTCAACAAGAAAGAGAAAACTGGTGCAAAGACTTAAGTGGGTATTCCATGCCTGTCCTTTCTACCTCTCGCTTGCCCTTTACTCTGTTGGAGTCATCTACTATCAGGAAAAATGTTCTAAGTAAGCCATTTGTTTTTTTTAGTATCACATTCATGATAATATGGCTCGGTTCATTTAGGTTGTATCATTTTTAAATTGTTTTTTAAGGAGTATAAGCTGAATTATGAACGATAAACTAATTTAAATTTCAGTTGTGCTGATATTGGAATTTCAGCATTTCAGTTTTAACTCACAGTCAGCGATAGAATTGTCAAATCGATTAAGTTTACGTAAGTAAGAACTGAAAAAAAAACAATAGGAAGAGTCGTCTGATAAAAGAAAGTTCGGGATTTATCAGTTTTGTTTTTGGTTACATGTTCAAGTATAGAAGATATGCTGAAATAAATTTTAGAAGTTTCGAGTTCAAGTTTCGATGTTCTAAGTAAGCCATTTACAAGGCAAAAAATGATAATAAAAGTATATAATTTTCAATTGGAAAATAAGTAATAATATGTCATAAGTAATTTAGAATTTGATATATATTTGATGTTGTGTTCATTTTCATAGTTATTTTTCAGTTATTTATGTTTTACTCTAAGAAGATTTCAATTCATCTTATTTTCAGTAAGAAAAAGCAAGAAAAAATATGAATAGTTTCTGTTTTACCAAAAAGAGTTCATTACCAAGGCAAAAGAAAAACGATCAGTTGAAATATTTCTCTGTTATACATCAAGGTATTTAGCACTTGTGTTTTTATTCTAGGTCTTGCTATAGGAAAGAGGTAGGGCAGTTACCCTGGGGACACATGTGATGAAGTGTTTCAGTTCCTTACTTAAAATTACCCTTGGAACGATTACGTAACAATTAGGGATTTCAGTGGGGGGATGGATCATTCTCGCCCCCCTACATTTTGAAAAACAACTTTTAATATCTTGATAAAAGAAAAATAAAAAAAAACCTTCCCTCCCTTGTATTTTCTTAAATTGGTGTTACTGACAAGTATTATTAGGTCTTACCTTTTTTCGCTATTATTTCGTTTTTCAAAAAGATGAAATTCTAGTTTATAGTGTTTTTGACATTTTTTTAAAAGCCGACCTCTTTTATAAAACTTTGTTTATACTTGGTTTTATTCCTCTCATTCTCTTTGAATTTTTTCCGTCCGATATGGGAACGGCTAAATATTTATTATTTGTAGCTCCTGAGCTTTCTCTTCGCACTTGGAAACTATGGGTAGAAGTGTCCACCTACTTGAATATGAATTCAGATGAAATTGCTTTTCTTGCCGGAAAGAATGCGGTAAGTCAAAACTGTTAAAAACAAATTGTGGTAAGTCAAAAAGTAAAGATTATGCAGAAACCACAAGATTATGCAGAATGTAAGTTAATACTTTACTGAAAGAACACAACTTAAAAGACGATTATTATAATGATAAATATGACTTGGAAAAGAAAGAAAAATGGTTAAAAGTTCCTTTTTGTCGAGTCTCTCTGCACTGCCGTGGTAAGCCCTAAAGATATATCTAAAAAAAGTTCAATTTTGGTAATTAATATTTTATTGAGTCAGCCAGCTAAAGTTACTTACTAAGGAATCTTCACATACAGGAGTTTTTCATACTGATAAGGTTAAATATCCATAAAAAAAACATTTAACGAAATTTTTGTACGTAAAATATTAGGAGGGTAGGAAAAACTAAGAGTATAAATTTCAGGGGTAAATCCCTCTTCCAAATGTCAGTTTTGGAGTCTCAGATGGAGATCTCAAGATATGTCACATGTTTGGAGTATTCACAGAAAAAGAAATGGACTTTTTCTTTTTCTTCGAAAAATGCTCCCATCACAATTTTTGAATATTCAAGCTTTGAACTGGATTAGCATTGGAACCGTGAAGCCGTGGTTTGTGAACCAAAAATGGTTGAGTTAAAGGAATCACTAAGTAAACAAAAAAGAATTGTGAGAGACCAAGTTTTATTCTATATAATTCTTGAGCCTTAAGGCGTGTGCAAGTCTCCTTTCAGGGGGTAACGTGCCAATAACTTCGAAATCTCAGCAGGTGCTTGACAAAGTCTGGAATGACTAAAATCTCCAAGAATAAGGGGCGTTTAGACTGAGACATTTGTGTAGAATTTCTATTTACGAACCAGTTTTCATAATTTTTCACATAAACATTTTTTTTCTTGTAGATTGCAAATGTGCATAATTTAAAGGGGGTGTGCCTTGAAATTTCAGAGCTATCTCTTGGTATCCCTTGAAAGGGGATGTATGGGTCTTTAAAGGTCGAAGAACTGCAGACAGGGCACAATTGCAGAATAAAATTTTTGACTAATTTGAAAAGTGCATCGTGCAATGTAAATAAAGTTTTTAGAAATGAGCCTTCAGCTTGAAAGTATAAGAAACGTTATGTTGGATAAGTAATGTAATAACAGTGCCGTAATTTGAGGGGGGGGCAGTTGTCCCCAAATAGTTTTGAGAAAAAATTATTATGTAGCCCATGCCCCTTGACTCTCCAGATGTAGACCTCTCTTGGCCCCCCCCCCCCAACCCCGTCAAATAAAAATGTTGGAGCTACGTCCCTGCGTATTACTGTCCTGTTATTCGACGGTGGGTAGACAGTATTTGGATTAGTTAATAACACAATTTATTGGCCTTAAAAGTGCTAAGCCACGTCCAAAAATACTAATTATTTCAATATTGAATAATATAGTTGAGAAGTACGGTTTTAAATTTGAGCAGTCAAATAAATAACGTTAAATAATAACGTAATAAACCTGACGTTTTTGTTTCAAAGTTCGAAGTGATGAGTTTTTGTCTTCGTGTGTGTAACCTTCTGGTTTTCGCAGAATACCTTTCTGGCTGAGAGCTATAACTAGACTTTCGGTGACAAGACACCACGAAGTGTTACATTAACTGTGACGCATGTGTCACAGGTGAACAGAAATACATTTGACTATGTTTTGCTTGGAATAACTTGTATGCCCTGTTTTAGGTTTGCCGTTGCCGTGGAATTCAGCAATTCTAAAAGTTCATTTTATATAGAAAGAGACAACAATAAAATAAACCCATTGAAGACTGTTTTCCTGGATATCTTTACCACACGGATTCTTTATTCATCATCTGTGTGACGGCCTTTGATGGTTTTGGAAGTTATGGACGGTACATAAAACGAGTAGTTTGCCTTACTTTAAAAATGTATCGCTATCTAAACGCTCACATGGCACTTGCTCCTGGTAGTAAATACTACTTAAGCTATTACATCCGACTCAAACCTTATAAAATTGCAACTAAAGCCCTAAGTGCTAAATCAAGTCGTCCTATTTATGTGGTTAGCGCGCTGGGCTTTAAACCTGCGTCTGTTATGACGAAGATTTCATTCCTAGTGTTGTCAACCATTCTGCTTGGAACGGGGGTCAATAGTCTGACTCTATAAGCTCAGCCACAGTGGACCCAGCTCCAAATATATGCATGGAGGAACCTGGGGAATATAAACAGGAAGGGTGTGTCAAAGCACAGGAAGGCTGACCCCCAGCCTCCCTTTACATATCCTGGCTGAAGGGCTATGGAACAAAATTAAATGTCGCCGTTGTGGACTATCAAGTCTGATGCCACATCTTTTTAAATAGGTTCTGTAGTGGTTCTGATCTCTCTTGCGCCTGGAGTAAAATCTTGATTAGTACCATCCCCCCTGTCTCCTAAAAATTTTTGGGCCAGACTTAACACAATTTTCCATTTATGTAAACCTGCCTTTTTTACTTTAGCCTCTGAAAAATTATTTATTATCTCGTCTTAATTGAATGCTTCTAATTCTTCGCGTTTTGTGTTCAATAACGCTAAATCACTTAGTCACTCCTGGCCCATAGTCAATTTGAGGTACATTAATATTAATTTAAGTTTACTAAACGACCACTCATTACTGGCCACTGACATTGCAATTACTAATAATATTTGATAGGCAACTCTTATATTTAAGAAGACCCCTTTATCTCCGTATTGATAATTAATACTAACAACATTAAAATTAACTAAATTCGGTGTACTTGCTTTCGTTTTCAAGGAATGGTGATAAAGATATGGAAAAAATGGATATTTTGGATTCAATTTGCTTATACTTACTGCCAACTGCGCCATCTACTTTGTTCTAATAAAAATAAAAAATTATAAAAGATTATAACTGTTAGATTATTTATTTGAAATTCTGCACCCCTAAAAAATTTTCGCCCGGGGCAAGTCCCCCCCCTCCCCCCCCCCCGAGAACCGTCTCTGAATTGGTTAACTAGTTTGCAGATTTCAGAAAAAAACATTTCGTCTCGGTTTTATCGTATTCATTCTGAAAAAAAATAAAATCCAAAATCGGTCTCTCATGTTAAGTTCAGAAGCATAAGATTTTGACAAAATTCTTAACGAACTTATCGCCATTTCCAAATCAAAATAAATTTTCTAGAAGGCTTTTTTTAGAGAGGAAGAATCTGAAAACTTGTAAAATATTCATAGCAATATTATAGGATATGTTTGAAATATTTCAATTTGAAAAAAGTGACATAATCTTTAAAAGATTTTATCAATGTCCTATATGTGTGAGCTTTGCATTAATGTTTCCATGCATCTCTTACAGAATATAAGACCGTTCTTCCTGAGTGCAGGGCATGTGAGGGAAAAAATCTATGAAAGCACTTATGTTGCTCAACAGCACTGTTAACCGTCTGTGTGTTTTCTAAATTTTTTCAGTTAACGAATATATCATAAGCCTCTTTTGATAGGTTCTTTTTCACAAGTGTATTCTAGACTGTTTTAATACTTTATCGATAGTAATTTTGCTACCGCAGGTCCCGTTGCTAGCAAAATGTCGAACCTTGGATGAACTGGCAAATGTGTTCCCGGATTTTAAGGAGTGCCTCAGCACTATTCATGACTCGGAACTATTTCTTGGATGCTTGAACTGGGCGACAAATGAGCTTCCAAAAGGTATTATTCTCGTATCATATATGTTCAGAATCTAATGAAAAAAAAAAGATGTGAAAATTGAGGCAAAATATGTCTCTGAAGTATCCCTTGTGTATAATTAAAAGTGATAAAGTAATGCTAAAACAACATTGTCTTTTCTCACTTTGGCTTTATTTTCTCATTTATATCATTCTTTTATATCTCAATTTTTAAACCACTGGATTGACTTTCAACTTTGAGGATTTGTAACACCCTTAGAGAAAAAGGCCTTAATACCGCAAGATTAAAACATAGTTTCTAAGCTTTTTAATGCTATATGAGTTTTGAGAAACTGATTTGACTAAATATATTTTAATGCTTGTATAAAAATGAATTAGATGGAAAATTTAGAGCTCAAGTTCTCACGCAGCCAAAACCTCACGCAAGCCAAAGCCAAGCCAAAACCTGGCACTTGGACCAAAGGCAAAAGAGAAGAATTTTCTCGATTTAGAAAATTCATATCTAATAAGAACCTCAGCTCTCTCTCTCTCTCTCTCTCTCTCTCTCTCTCTCTCTCTCTATCTCTCTCTCTCTCTCTCTCTCTCCCCCTCTCTCTCTCTCTCTCTCTCTCTCTCTCTCTTTCTCTCTCTTTAATACTTCTATTACTCTTCTCTCTCCGTGTCAATGTTTGATTTTTACTGTTTTCAGGTTGAATGTTTTTGTAAAGTCCTAAAGTGTAAATAATAGCTTTTCAGACCTCGACGGTTGGATTTAGTTTCGAATTTATGATAAACTGATTGAAACTATCAATGACAAATAGAATCGAGCACTGGCTGAATATTTTGGCCCTACCTTCAGAGATCCTTTTTTCGTTTTTTTTTTTAGACACTTTAAATTTTCGGGAGGATTTGTCTTTTTTTCCTTTATAGGGTCTGCAAAATTGGCGATGGCTAAATATGCTGTAGAAAGTGAAGAGACCGTTAGAAGTTGTCAGCTGAGCGATCCTCGGGCCAGATCTCGATATGAAACCGTAAGTCTTCACCTAAAGGTTTTCTTTTTTTTCCAAACAAAATGCTTGTATAAACTGGACTATCAAAAGAACAGCCTATTTTACAATCTGGATTATGTGTCCACAATCTGGCTTTTCAGTGTTTTCAGTGGAAAATGCCTTTTGCCTCTTATCTTACAAAGAATTATGAAAGTGACATAGACATCAGGTACGTTTTTCTTTAAGATATCCTAAAAAGTTCAGCAGGACGTCGACTCAAGCTAATTTTCAAATGTCGCTATGACACTGCTGCTGTCGAAAAGTCAACTGTCGCCTAATTTCTTTTTTCTGTCATTGAATCCAGACTCTGAATCTATAATAGATGACTTTTCATATAAATATTTACTTTTTTGGGTTAATTTAAGCCTAAAGCTAACTTCAATAGTCTCAGAAAATTAAAAGCCATAGTCAGAGTTTTACTATATTATCATGCTTAAGGTAAAACACCTTCATGTGTTTCGTTAATTTTACTCTAGGTTGACAAAGAAAAAAAAATTATGATGATCGGCAATTTCGTGAATTGCATTACAAAGAGTGTTTCACCATCAAAATAGCTTACCCTAACTTCTGTACATTGCGCTCTTTTAATGGTGCTGATGAGAACAACCGCGGCTTTCTTAAGTTACGAGAACTAGACATTTGAAAGAACCCTATTTTTGAAGTTACTATCTTAATGATTTCGTTTTTAACGTGCGGTATAAAGTTCACATAAGATTGTTTATTTTATGACTATAGCTGTTGTTGAAAAATACCCTATTAACGTTTTACATAACTGTTGCTGTTGCATGGAAAAAATAGGGGAAAAAAACTCTAGTGCACTGCACTCCAGTGTACATGTTAATTGCAATCTTCTATGGATTCAATTATACCAGGCTAATTGGATTTTTCATCTATCATCAGGGCTGGATTTAAAGCTTTGACGCTTCTAGGCCCAAGCGTTTTTTGCGCTCCGTTTCTGCGAGATTCTGGGGAATCCCCGAAAATTCGGGGATAGCTGATTCACTGAACAGAAAGGAATTGATAAGCCAAAGATAATGAAAGAGAGAGGTAATCCCCAACTCTCAGCTGCCATTCTTGGGAGACATTTGACAGTTTATAAGTGGCCACAGAATTCCTGTGTTGTTCTAAAATCACTTTTCTGTCAATATCTTTTCAATCACTTTTCTGTCACTTTTCTGGCAGCGCGGCGGTGTAGTGCATCAGGCACTTTGACGATAAATCACATCAGTCCAGTTTTTGTCAAAAAGATCATTCATCGATAATTTATTCGCCCCCTGAAATTCTGCGCCCTTAGGTCCGGGCCTAGTGGGCGTATTGGTAAATCCAGGCCTGTCTATCGTTGTAAAAATTGGCCACTATTAGATAAATAGAACAATAACAATTACAATTTTGCATCGAATGATTAAAACAAGGGTACTGTGCCCGATGACTGAAAAACAGCGATAGTTCTTGGAATGACGGACAAAAAATTCAACTAACAATCTACATCACGGTTTCTTTTGCTATGAAAAAAATAGTGGTGAAAAATGCCTAGTTACCCGATAAATACTTGGCAAAAGTATGTCTTTTATCTAATACTTAACGTGAATTGAAAGTAAAAGGAGATAAAGATAAATAATATTTCTGGTTAATGCTAGATGGTGTTGGTTAGTTTATTCTTAGAGTTTGTCTCCTTTAGTGTCTCATACCTTTCGGACTGTATAGACTTATTTGTCTATTAATCTTTTTTTTTATTTGGTACTGTAAGAACTTTAGGTCAGGTGTGTGGTATTTGACTGAAAATTTCTCATGTCGCTGTAGTCATTTCTAAATTTTGGATTTGACATTTTTATAGTCTATTAATTTCTATTTATGTTATTGATAACTCGAGTTTGCTGGTTCTGTGGCTTCAATTTAAATTGTGTAATTTTTGTAGGTTGTTCGTCACTATCGGTTGCTAGCAGCTGAAGATATACTGGACAGATATGGATATTTGACTGCTGAAACGCAAGCCATTCGTTTAGACCCCAAAGCTTTAATAGCGTCCATTTTTAGCAGCTCTACTCCAAGAAACAAGATCTTGGCTTTGAGAGAACACGGTAATAATAACAGTTATGAACCTATAGTTTTGACCTTGATATTCGTTTAAAAGCATTTCGCATTTCATATCTGAGCTCTAGGTCGTACCCAGGATTTTTTTCCGGAGGGGGTTTTACTGAAAAAAAATGTTTTGGAGGGGAGGTTTACACACAAAAAAAAACTAAAAAGTCGCATACAAAATTTTTTTACTTCCCTTTTTGTTACCTATCACGCGTTAGACCCGCACTGCAGGGGGGGGGGACGATCGGGCCCAGGAAATCCCCAAAAAATAAAGACTGATATCGCCAAAATAATCGATAGATTTTTATTTGTTTGAATGTTAAATATACATAAACATTTAAGAAAATTCTCCATACTTGTGTGTATAGGCTATGAGTGGCTCATTCATTTTTAATTTACTTATCTAAAAAACGGACTAGAACTAAAAGTAACAGTGACAATATAAAGCCTGACTTATTTAGGGTGACCAAAAGAAGATATAAATCTAAAGAAGAAGAAGAAGATCGTAAACAACCGACCCTAATCGTATTTCTTGAGGATTACGAATCATAATCGATTCGAAGATGGAGGATTAGATCGAAGTTAGCGTTACAATGTTTTTCTATTGTTTTTTTTTTTGCTTTTTTTGTATTTTTTAATATATATATATAATATATATATATTGTATATATATATATATATATATATATATATATATATATATATATATATATATATATATATATATATATATATATATATATATATATATATATATATATATATATATATATATATATATATATATATATATATACATATATACATATATATATATATATATATATATATATATATATATATATATATATATATATATATATATATATATATATATATATATATATATATATATATATATATATATATATATATATATATATATATATATATATTATATAGTAGTATATATATATACTACTACTACTACTACTAACAACTCACCGCAACACCAAGCCGCCTGAGGCCAACACAGCTACGCACGCTCCTCCTCCACCCCAATCTATTCAAAGCCTCCCTTTTTACACCCGCCCACGAAGTTCCCATTTCCTTTAAATATTTCTTTATGACGTCCTCCCACCCCAGACGGGGACGACCTGCTTTCCGTTTAGCCCTAGATGGTTGGCCGAACAGAACAATCTTTTCAATCTGTCATCCTTCATCCGCACAACGTGCCCTAACCACCTCAACCTTTCTTTCATTATAGCCCTAGAGAGCGGTATTGAACCACACCTTTCGTACAGCCTATTGTTTGAAATACGGTCAGTCAGCCGGGTACCCACAACAATCCTTATGCAATTTCTCTGGAAAACATCTACCAAATCTTCATCCGCTTTCCGGATCGTCCATGCTTCAGAGCCATATTTGACCACTGTCATCACTGTAACTTCTAATATTCTAATCTTGGTTTGCAGACTTATCTTCCTATTCTTCCAGACTTTTTTTTAACTGTGAAAAAACACCCTGAGCCTTGACTATTCTATTTTTAACATCTTCACTGCTCCCACCATCTTTACTAATAATACTACCAAGGTAAGTGAAGCTGCCCACCTGATCAATCTTTTCATTACCCAACGTCACCTTTTACCTTCACTTATTCCTAGGCTTAGTGACTTAGTCTTCCTAACATTAATTTTCACACCAATTCTAGCACCCTGAACTCGCAAAACCTCTAAAACTTCATTCATTTTGCTCACACTTTCATCTAGGATGCTTAAATCATCAGCATAATCCAAGTCCAGGAGACTTTTCCTCCCCATTTGATTCCGTGGTCTCCCATTGCCTTTCCTGTTCTCCTTAAAACAAAGTCCATCATAATAATCCATATACAGGGGGATAGAACACAGCCCTGCTTAACGCCTGATTTAATGCAGAACCAGGTGCTAACCTTCTTTCCTACCATAACCGCTGCAGTGTTGTTCTCGTACACAGCACTAATCACCTTAATGTATTTGTATGGTATTCCATACAAGGATAAAACCTTTACTAAGGATCTTCTATCAACAAAATCAAACGTTTGCTCGTAATCTATAAAACTGAGGACCAAAGGTGTTTGACAACTCAGGCACTTCTCAATTATTAGCCTAAGAGTGAAAATTTGGTCGACACATCCTCTACCTTTTCTAAAACCGCACTATTCTTCTCTTAAAACTTTGTTTGTGACATCTCTCAGTCTAAAAAGTATCATATTACTAAGTAATTTGCTACCTACAGAGACCAGACTAATGCCTCGATAATTACCACACTCATTTTTATCACATTTCTTATAAAGTGGCTTAATTAAGTTTTTCCTAAAATCGTTAGGTACTTCCCCTTTTTCAAAAATCATATTCATAATCTTCAATAACTTATTTCTAACCTCAGCGAAACCATATTTAAGAAACTCATTTACCACCCTATTAGCACCTGGAGCCTTATTATTCTTTAATCCTTTTAGTACTGTTGCTAATTCCTCCTCACAAAACAAATCTTCCTTCACATCCAAAGTATCACAAACTTTTTCATTTTCCTCTATATTTTTTCCTGTAACTCTATCTCGGTTAAGCAAGTTCTCAAAATGTTCGGCTCATCTCTCTTTAGTTTTTTCCTTATCGCTAATTGCGACCCCATTCCTATCTTTAACTGGGACATGTCCGGATTGACTACTCCCTCTCAATTTGTTAACATGCCAGTATAATATTTTACTATTATGCAGTCTAGCTGCATCTTCCAGATCCTTGGAAAATTTATCCATGGCCTCGACTTCACACCTCCTTAGTTCATACTTTAATGCTTTCTTTACTCTCTTTACATTTCTTTTGTTTTCATATGATCTATCACTCAGATATTTCTTGTACAAGTCCTTTCTGCTTTCTATTAAACATATAGCTTTTTCACACATATTCTTAGCTGTAGTTCTAGCTTTCTTCCCTAACACACCTTCAGCAACTTCACAAATTATTTTTTTTTAAATTATTCCAACCATCTTCCACATTATCAAATTTTAAACTCTCAAGTTTAGTATTCAACTGTTCCTGGAAAGCTTCCCTCAAATTCTCATCCTGGAGGCTACCAACATCATAACTTCCCGGGAGGTAGTTAACCTTCCGATATTTCAGTTTTAAATTAAACCTTTACACTACTAGATGGTGATTTTTACTTTTAACATCAATAATAGCGCTCCTATATATCCTAATATTTTGTATTGATCCTATCAGTCTTCGGTTTACGAAAGCGTAATCAGTAAAGTTAGCTGCATTACTATCACGTGAATAACTTGATAATTTTTGGGCCATTTTATGACCAAATACTGCCTTGATTAAAACTAGACTGTTTTACCTACAAAATTGCAACAGTCTGTACCCATTACTGTTTTCTTTTCCTGCAACAAATTTACCTTGGCTGGGATACCATCTATCCCTATTTCTACCAACCTGGGCATTAAAATCTCCCAGTAATAACGTCATATTTCTACCTAGGACCTTGTCTATTTGCTCCTGTAACTGTAAGTAAAATTCATCTGAGTCCCTAGTATCTCTGTCTGTTGGTTCTACAGGGGCGTATACTACTATAACTGATACCCTGAACTTTCTAGTCATGAAATGAGCAATTAGTGTTCTATTATTAATACCTTCCCAGCCTAAACAAGACTAAGCAGCTTCGTTATTCACCATGAGCCCTACTCCCCGTCTATATGCCCCATCCTTCCTGCCTGAGTAAACAAATTTTATATCACCTAATTTCATGCTTTCAACTCTTGGGATAGGAGTTTCTGAATCTACTAATAGGTTCAGTTTGAATCTTCTGAATTCGTCAGTCAAAATGTTGATATGATAGTCATTTTTTAATGTCGTAACATTCCAAGTTACAATTTTCATGTTCTTTAAATCATTGAAATTATTTTCGCCTCAGGAAAAGCAATGATCCCGGATACCAGTGCAGGACGGGGATCACATATTTTCTCAAGTCTACGCCAAAGTGCTTAAGCTGGCTTAGAACCGGACAGCAAGAAGTCCCTGGAACCTCCATGAATGGAGGCTTTGTACAATCCTGGGCCCATCTTGGTCACAACATGGTTTTCAGCACTTGGCGATACTCTTCTATCAACAAGAGTCAAAATCCTGCACAGACATTCTCAAGCCTATTACCTCCGACTCATTATATATTCATGCCTACAAATATTATGCTGCTACGGGGAGGCAATCCATAATAGATAAATTAGTTAGGAAGAGGTTTTTCAGCCCAAAGACGTACATCAGTACATACCAAGCCCATAAGAATTTTACATTAATCAGAATCCCGTGCGAATGCTGTGTTGTTTACTAGGGTATAATATTCTTGAGGGGTGCCTCTCCTCACGGGGAAACAGATTTGACTGCAAGGTCCCCAGTCTTGCAGGTACCCTGAAAAGGCTGAGGCAACCCTTTGCAGAGGCCCTTGTCTATAGATCTGGATAGTACACCCTGCCAAAGTTGTCCTTCTATACAGGATCCTCCTATGATGGTGTTCTGCATCATCATGTAATTCAACCCATTACTGGGAAACGATTTGCCACTCATGGGACTTGTGGACAAACCATTGGGTCCTTTTGAGCGTACATTTGAGGGGCCTTCTTCCTCCTCGGCCTGTATTTATGACCCCGGGCGAAAGTGTCCCAGATTTTTTAATGGACCCCGAGAAAGAAGGTTCGCCCTTGGTCCTTGCCTCCTATAGCGGAACCCAAATAGGCAAACTACGTATACATATGTATAAATCACTGAATATATAAGTTATAAACAGAAATAAGTAACTCACTGACATGTTTAATCTACTAATTATAAATATGTATAATTCATTGAATATATTAGTTATATATAGAAATATATTACCCCGTGACATATTTAAGCTACTTCTTATAAATATATATATATATATAACTCACTGACTTCGTCTATATAAGGCACATACATAAATATATAACTGTCTGACATATCTAACCTACTACTTATAAATATATATAACTCACTGACTATAAATATATAAGCTATATACAGAAATTTATAACTCAGTGACATATTTAACCTACTACTTATAAATATATATAACTCAATGACTAGGCCTATATGAGTTATATACAAAAACATATAACTCACTGATATATTTAACATACTACTTATAAATATATATAACTCACTGACTAGGTCTATATAAGTTATATACAGAAATATATAACTCACTGACATATTTAACCTACTACTTATAAATATATATAACTCACTGACTAGACCTATATAAGTTATACCTTGGTGATTGAGACATTTCGTCCGTAAATGTCCCACTTAAATTTCTCAACGTACTCTTGCTCCTAAGAACAGAACATAAGATAGAACAATTTAGAGGTCAGCATGCCTCTTCTTCTGTTTTGAGTAGTTCTCGTAGGCGTTGGAATTTTCACATCAAGAAAATCAGCAGCTGCTATTGTTCTTGGACTGTATCAACTCCACAATCAAAATATCTTTTTCGTCCAAAATCTCGCCAAACCTTTCGGCTGTTGATGTTTATTTGAGTTTTTAGGGCTGTTTAGAGAATTTGTGTGCAGTCCTTGTTGTGCGTAATCTTACATAACGTCATGTTGTCAACTGGTGCTGACATTGATGTCAATTTGGAAGCATCGCTTACAGGCTAACGAGGAGGAAGTAGCGACGAGGCTCCGAGAGATTTCTTCTTATACCTGAACTGAGGATATAGCTTAGTGGGCATCATATCTAAAGGGACGAAAACTTCAAGAAACCGTCATAACTCACTTCAAATTCTTGGAATCGTCAAAATGACATCTTAATCGTCAATATGACTAATTCTGAGAAGTAAGCTTGACTGTACATTACTTTAGGAAATAAAGCCAATTTCATACATACCTGTCTTTTCTTTATAGACCATCCTATCCAGATTCGAAAAAAAAACCTTGTAGCTATAACTACTATCGAGAAGTTATTACAGATACGATTTCGTGCAAATTTACGACTATTGTTGATTTCTGTAGTGCATGTATATATATGATATAATGGTTTTATGTATTTCAGCATGTTTAGACACCTGCCAAAACATATCTCGTAACCAATAAAATGTTTTAAAATAAAAAACAGAATAGTATGTTTCAAATGAGTACTGACATGAAAACGCATCAGTAACGTCTTCACTTTTTACTCTTTCTGACATGTGCTATTAACAGAAATGTAAATTGCAGCCAAATTTTTTGGTATTTAATACTGTCTTATTTATTTTATCGTATGCCACATTTAAGGCCCTACCCAGGATATTTTTTTGGAGGGGGTTTTACTCAAAGATTTTTTTCGGGGAGGGGGGAGGGTTACACAAAAAAACTCAAAAAACGCATACAATTTTTTTTATCCATTTTTTATACTTTTTTTACGAGTCAGACAAACATTTCGGAGGGGGGAGGGTTCGAACCCCCTAAATCCCCCCCCCTCTGGGTACAGCCTTGGCCAGATTAATGGTCTTTAAAGGACCTATGGTTACCTCACTAAGACACAGTTCACAGAAATAAAAGTGTATTAAGATATGGGATTCCTTTTTATATGACAATTTCGCTGCCAAAACATTAAGTACAAATACTAACTCGCATCTGTTGATTCTGATGTTTTCTTCATTACGCAAATCCAAACAATATATCCTTATTAGAAATAAAAATTCAATAATCACCACCGGGTTTGTGAAGTAAAAAAAAACGAATGTATGCTATTCTCTTTTTCACATTTGTAAACAATACAAAATGTAACACCATATTTTGAAAGTTATTATAAATAGATTAAACCTCAGGATAACAGGGGCCACAGTTTATAAACTAAGTTAAATGATAGCTATGATTGCAATTTTATAAGGCTGTACTCAAGGGAATTGCACCCAGACCCCCCCCCCCACCACCATCAAAATCCTATGTAAGAGCATGCCACTTGAAGCAATTAATTAAAAAGAACTGTCCGAAAAAGAAGTTTTTCAAAGAAAAGTAAGGCTCATATTAAACTTAAAATCAGCAGATACAAATACATTTTAAAGTTCAAACTCAGAACGACAAGAAATTACTATAAAAGAATAAATGAAACCCAAAACGAACAGAAATTAAATAAACAATCATAGCAAAAAAAAACATACAAATAATAATATAAAGGAATAAATAAATCTTAAAGCGAGTAATGCTTAAATTGAATATGCAGTTCAAGCTTAAACGAAAAAAATATTTTGCTATTGAAGTATAATGAAACCCAAAACGAACAGAAATTAAATAAAGAATCAGTGCAAACAAACATGCAATTGATACTAATATAAATTAATCAATAAATCTTAAAACGAGTGAAACTTAAATTGACCCCCCCCACCACCACCACCGAAATCCTATGTAAGATTTGAAGCAATATTCTATGACAAATTGCTCTAATTATTACTCGACCTTTTCTTTTTAGAGTTGAATAAAGCCATTGATGATATTTGTCAACTTTATGAGCTGGATTCATTCAATACACGGTGTGAGCTTATTGTTGATTGGTTGAGTTATAATTCTGCTGGGGATGGCGTTGACCTTGATGAGACATTTATACCAATGAAAATTACAAAATTTGAGAGTGGTACTCAATCTAATTCTGGCATATCTAGGTAAATATTTTTAAGGTTTGAGCACGAATTTTATTCTAACTAGGTAAGATTTTTTCCAAACTGGACCCTTGTTAACCTTGGAATGCTTGGATGAAATTCCACAGCCATAACTATTCCTGTAGCTCAATGGCTTAATTTCGTCAATATCCTGAGGGGGGGGGGGGGGGGTTTGGGGCTAATTTTCTCAAATCAAGTAAAAATGACAGTGAAAACTGAAAAATGAGCAATATAGTACCATAAAGATAAAGATATGCCAAAAGAAAATTGACTAGTTTCTGTGTATGCTTGAATTAGGCAGGTTTATCTTAGTTTTGATAATGTTTTTGAAGAAACTACATTTCAGCTGGGAGGGGGGGGGGCAAAAACTGGTTTTGCAGGTGGCAACCGCGGTATGGGTGGGTAGTTGTCCCCCTATCTCATAGAAAATGACGCACCTATGTGTAGCTGCCATTGAACGAAAGAAATCAGTTGATATGGTTTTGCACGCTACTTTAATCCCCATGTTTTGTTGGACCACTCTTTGTCAATAGCTACGTAAGGCTTTGCCACTTGATGCAGAGACTGCAAGTTGACTCAGTTTATTATGCTGACTTATCATAAGGCTTAAGGTGAAATATTCCTGGGTCTTGCATCGGTTAGCGCTCTAAACATTTTCGGAATATAACGCCCTCTTGTTCCTTTCAAATCGTCAAGATACCTTCTCCTTGTTTCAATCCATTAGTATAAAGAAAGCATTTGAATTAGCATGCAAACTAAAATGCAACAATTAGCCTGCTCCTAGGTGACACTAAGATCAGCTCAAAGCCTTCTCTTATTTACCTTGGACTGTCTACTCGCGAAGCACTGGTTGAGCATTTTTCTGAAAAGGCACGAAGAGCATACGGAGTACTTCCATATGCTTTTCTCACGAAGCATTCGTGAAGCACTGGTTGAGCATTTTTCTGAAAAGGCACGAAAAGCATACGGAGCACTTTTACCTTGTAAACGTCTTTATAACCGTCATATACTCGGACGCCTTTTTTCTGTGTTTGTTATACCACATATTATGTCACTTTCGCCGTCTTGGTCCCTTTTCATTGAAACTGATAAGCGTTCAGTCCGCCGAGTGTACTACAAGTACGCAAAATATCTTCTAACCGTTCCACCGTAGGAGAGAAACACTAGAATTTCCCAAAAATATGACAGTGTTGACCCGACTAATACAGTCACTAAGCGTACTGTCCGGTTTCAGCGTTCGCTCAATCCTCATCGTGACCTATATCGGGCTATTGTAGGTTAGTCTGAATACGAGTTAAGTATCGTTGTAAATAGAATCGTGAAGTGTTTGTTTCTTTCTTTATTTTTGTCCTTTTTTGTGTTTTTTTTTTCATTCTCCGTCGAATAACTTGTGTTATTTATGATGGGAAATAAAAACCATTCATTCATTCATTAATTATGAACATTTTTATTGCAACAAACCTAGGAACTATATAAAAATGTGGTAGCTCTTTTGTGCAGAATATTATCCGTCTTTTTAATCATTAGCTTCATTTTGGACTCACTTTAATTGATTTTGTTTACATTAAATGAAAGTTGTCATTTGTAATTGTTCCTTTTGTATGGAGTCAGGTTAGATTTTAAAATTATAACCAAGAAGCATATTTATTTTTATTCTTATTTATTTCAGAGCCTCCTAAAAAAATATGCTCACCTCTTCACAAATCATCATTTTAGGAAATTGCCACGGACCAAAGAACGTGAGGAAGTTATAAATATAGAAATTTAAATTTCTCTCGGGGAAAAAAAACACCATTGCGTATTAGCTTCACATAGCTAAATCCTAAAGTTAAACTCCAATGATTTTTTTTTTTTTTACTTTTGCTGTGATCGAAGATAAAAGAATAAGTTGCAAAAATGGCATAATATCTCTTTAGCGATATATTGTCGTTAACCTGATCGGTTTAAATAGTGTTAACACTGTTTTAAAAACGAAAGATATATGTCTAGGTTCTTTCGGAAAATTGCGCGTCAGACGCAACTAAAATTAGACTTTTAATTGAGAACCCGATCCGGTCCGGACACATCCGATCCGGTCCGGCAATTCCGATCCGGACACAATACGGTGCAATAGAATCCAACTGATTTTGCGGTTCAGTTAATATTAACATTTTTTATGGTTACATCGACATTAGCCATATCGTTTATGATGATGATGTTCTTTCGGTTAGTCGATCCGATAGTTCTTTGACGCTTGAAGGAGGTTAGGATAATTATCTCGTTTGCGATTTCCCTTACCATTACTTATTTTTCTTATTGTTTTAGAGACATATATTTATCATACCTAAAAACAGCATCAGTATTAACACCCACCCCAAGAAGTGTAAAACTTATCCGAGAGGGTGGCAAAAATATACTAAAATAATACGGCACTAAATAAATAATAATTGTTAGTGATTAATAAAAATGGATTTAGTGCATACGGCCAGATCTCACCTAATCAAATTCGAATTAACCAGAACCTGACCTGAACATAATCAACATATTTATGTTCTGGTTTTCTCGAAACCAGAACATAATTTGCGCTTTACTGAAAAGAAAATACGTTTTAAATGTTTCCACTTTTTTTTACTTTAATAAATAAAAAAATATCAAACTTCAAGGAATAAATATCAGCACATGTAAATTAAACTGACGATCCACGGTTATTTGTTTTTATTTTCAGTAAAGCGCTAATTATGTTCTGATGAATTATGTTCTGTCATGCCTGAGAAGGCATGGGGGTTATCGGCCCTACTCATGTTAATTTTTGCTCGTTTTGAGTTTGACTTATAGTTATTTAACGCTTGGAAGATTATTTTATTTCTGCTCATCTTGGCTCTTTACTTTTCTTTGAAAAATTTGTTTTGTAGAAAAAGTTATTAAATTAATAAATATAAAGGTTACATTGGCATTATCAGGCGTACTTTCAAAAATATACATGCACATTCCTTAAAATACCGTCATTCTTAATGTATTCTAAACCTTGTTAAGTATTTTTCCACATCTTGTAAGGTATAAAGTAAGCTTATAAATCTTTTAAGAGTATTCTATAGTTCAGTCTGAAAGAAGTCCACGTTTTTTGTTTGCGACTGTCTTATTTGTAAATAATGTATAGTTGTTGTTCTTTGCTCAATTGTTTTTCTTTAATTAATTCGCGAGTTGATTATTTTGCAAACTTTTCGTATTGTTTTCATTGTAAAAGAATAAGAGTTTTTCTTTTTGTGTATGTATTTCAGCCTTTTTAGTAGTTTGTCCTTTTATACAGACCTTGAGTATTAATTAAGTCTAGCTCTGGGAATTTTAACCTTAATTTTGAGTCTAAAGCCTGATTTCCATGTCGAATTTTTGGTTCTAGTTGGGTTTTTTTCCACGTAGTTTAAAAATAAATCTAGAGAAACGCCGAAGAGACTTGGCTCTATTTACAATATTAAATAAAAAAAACAAGTTTTTTTAACTGAAAGTAAGGAACGACGTTAAAACTTAAAACGAACAGAAATTATTCCGTATATGAAGGGGGCTGTCCCCTCCTCAACGCCTCGCTCTTTACGCTAAAGTTTTTTTATTGTTTAAAAAAATAGAGTTGTGAGAAAGTCAAACTTTAGCGTAAAGAGCGAGGCGTTGAGGAGGGGACAGCCCCCTTCATATACGGAATAATTTCTGTTCGTTTTAATTTATAACGTCGTTCCTTACTTTCAGTTAAAAAACTTTTTTTTTTTATTTAATTTTCGAACGTTTTTTAATTAATGAAGGTTCTGATATTGGCTCACCTTACATGAATTATTAAAACAAAATTTGAATATTATATTTGGTTAAATTGCTTTCTCGAAACTTGTTTAACTTTTTTTACGAACTTTTTTATTAGTAATAAATATACGTAACTTAGAATTAACTTACGTAATGAACTTATATATTCATAAATTTTTAACACGTATATTAGGGGGTTCACCCCCTAGTCAATACCCTGCTCTTTAAACTATAGTTCGAATTTTTTTTTCCAGTTCTTTAAAAATGACCTCTTAATCACAATCAGTTGATCAGTTGAAAAACTTGTTTTTTTTTATTTAATTCCTGATCTTTTTCTTTAATAATTCTGGGAAATCCGGCGCCCCCTTCATAGCAATGTCTCTTCCCCCATGAAAACTTCCTTCATGGAAAGATCCTTCCATATAGCCTCGACCCTCTCCTTCCCCCACCTACCAGAAAAAATCTCCTCTGAAAAAGTCTGTATACTTCCCAATAACCAATACTATATGTTAACATTGAGTAAAGTTCATAACTTTCAGCCCTCTCCCTGGGGACTTTGGGGGATCAAGTCATCCTAAAAGACATATTTATCATATTTTCGACCATGCTGAACAAAACGCCCATCTCGAAATTTTGATCGGGTGACTTTGGGAAAAAAATGAGCGTGGGAGAGGGCCTAGTTGCCCTCCATTTTTTTTGGTCACTTAAAAAAGGCAGTAGAACTTTTATTTTCAGTTCCAATGAGCCCTCCTGCTATATTCTAAGACCACTGGGTCGATAAGATCACCCCTGTAAAAAAAAAACAAAAACAAACAAACAAACAAACTAACAAATAAACACGCACCCGTGATCTTTCTTCTGGCAAAAAATGGAAAATTCCACATTTTTGTAGATAGGAGCTTGAAACCTCTACAGTAGGGTTCTCTGATACGCTGAATATGATGGTGTGATTTTCATTAAGGTTCTATAACTTTTAGGGGGTCTTTCCCCCTTTTTTCGAAAATCAGCCAAATTTTCTCAGGCACGTAACTTTTGATGGGTAAGATTCAACTTAATGAAACTTATATATTTGAAATCAGAATTAAAATCTGATTCTTTTGATGTATCTATTGGTATCAAAATCCCGTTTTTTAGAGTTTCGGTTACCATTGAGCCGGGTAGCTCCTTACTTACAGTTCGTTACCACGAACTGTTTGATAATGTATCTTGGTCATCTGGAAGGGGAGTGGAAAATTGAGGTAGTGCCACCCTTGAACTGTTGAAAATGCTCAAAAGTGTTCCTGAAGCTAGTCAAAGAGTATCTTATCTTTACCTTTACAAAAAGAAAAACCGTGTGTTATTGTGTTGAGAGGGGGGAGCTTTAGAGACCATGTTTTCTCTAAATTCTTCCTTTGGTTGCGATTCTGATTATATGAAACATTTAAAGGCTAATTAATTTGATCAGTTTTATGTTGAAGAATACTACAAGAATAGTTTTATAGTTTCAGGTTCAAGTTCGTCTTTCCTAATTTTTTGTTACAAAAAACAAACAGGCATCTGACATGAATGATCATGCAAATTGGAAGCAAGCAACCAATCACAAACAAAAATCTGTTTTTCTAGCATTTTTCCGTCAAACAGCCTTGGCATTTTTTGATTTTTTTTTTGTGTATGAAATAATCTTTTTGCTAAAGAAAAGGAATGGTAAGGACCGGCAGAGGTAGTCGTTTTTTTCTCACTTTTAGTTTTTTAATGCTAAAATTCAAAAAACAAAAAATTCAAAAGTTCATAATAGAAAAATTGATAAGTATTTAAATTATTGGTCCCACATTCTTAAGCAATGATTTATTGCCTTTTTTTCCTATGGTCCATTGTCTTGTGTTTTTTAATTGTGACGGATTTTTCAATAAACACAACACACAACCCCAGTCACGAAACCCGTCAAATGGGCTATTTGCAAGAGACCGCTATAGATATGTGATTGCAAAGCCGTGGTTTCTCAATGAGTTACAATATATGAACGATTTTTTTTGGAGTCTAGGGGGGGGGGGTACTTAGGTTAGGTTACGTATTTAATATATGGTATGCTTAATCTATAAAAAAAACTTTAGAGTAAAGAGTGAGGCGTTGAGGAGGGGACAGCCTCTTTCATATACGGAATAATTTCTGTTCGTTTTTAGTTAAAGATGCCTTTTAGTTTTATAATACTTAAGTTCAAAAATCCTATTTTAAAACCAGAACTAATCATTTTTTTCCTTGTGATAGTCAAAATTGGAGATTCAGAAATTACCCAAAATATCATATGTTTTCTTTTGGGCTTGTACATTGATACGAATAATTTCGCAATGCTAACAGCAATGAAATCTTTGAGAAGTACTATATTCCTTTAACGCATGAACTAATAATTAGATAGGATCTAACCTGGTGGTATCTTTATTTTTTAGCGTCCTGAATTTAATCAGTGGAGGCCCGTTGATGGAATACATGAAGTTCTTTTACAATTTTATTACGAGCACAGACGTAGCATTTGATGCTCAGTTTAAACTAAACGCTCTCAAAGTCCTTCTACTAGCTTCTAGTGAACAAATATTACAAGAACTTGGAACTACGTTTGATGAGCTCAGGTATCATTTTATTTTTCTTCAAGTTTAGGCTTATATTCCCTCTTCACCAAAAAGAAGAGAAAATTGTACCTTAGTATTTCAAAAGCTTGACCATTGAAAACTAGAAAGACTACGTAGGCTAAATTTTCTTTGTATTAATTTATATATACCATATATGGTGGTGTTTATCTGTTTGAGTGTAAATTTTTTGAAAATGAAAGAGCTGAAATGCAATGTAAATTACAAGGGTTTTCTTACTCTAATAATTTTAATATTAATGTTATCTGGTTCATCAAAGTGGCTCGGTATGCCGTTTTGGAATACTTGAACCGAACAAAGAGACTAGACATTGTATAATTTTTTTTTTTTTTCTTCATTTAATTACTATTAAGTGCTAATAATTGTTGTCAATTTATTTTTTTTCCTTTTCCTTATTTCTTTGTGGTGTTTAGTATTTCGCTTATGATTCTCAGTTTTTGATATTTTATGCTATATTTTGTAGATTAGATAGTGAAATACTCTGTACGGGTTTAATCACTGAATAAAATCATTCATATGGTGGTGTCCTAACCCAAAGGGTTAGGACGCCATCATAAAGTATCATCCAAAAATTAGCTACTTTGTCTTAAGATTCCTCTAAAGGATTTTCAATCCCCTTGTTGCAAAGGGGTATATACTTGTAATTGCAAAGTTTTGTCTTCAATATAATGTAGAGTTCCCCTATATGGTGGCTGGGACCTTACTTTTTGACTATGGAAAATGGTTTCAATCGTTGGAGGTTTTTTGAGAAACGGGCAGAACAGAACCTCGGAGCAGGGTGGGATGGAAGGGGAGGGTGCCAGTGTTTGGGGCTTAACAGACTTAGATCTTTAACGATTTTGTAGAATTAGCAGTAAAATTTGCTTTATAGTATGTAGGGGAATGACTGCAGGGACAGTAAACATTTCAGTGTGTCGAGCTCATAAGCTGCCATCACGTCATATTTAGTAAATCCTCATGTAAGGCTATTCTCACGAAAATCTTGAATGCTTTACTTTTGCTCTCATTTTAAATTATGAAATACCTTTCAGTTTTGGTCACGATGATATGGCAAGCAGCTTTCGTTCATGGCGTCTAATCACGAATACTTAGGGAGAGGGGCAAAATGAATTTTCCAAAATTACGGTGTAGGGGGGGTGTGTAAATTTGTCATTTTTACATTGAAAATACCTCCAAAAGGTATTTGAAATAACAAACCCTAAAAAATATATTTTTAAAAATCTAGAGGGGTGCAAAAAATCAAAAGGGAGTAGCCCCTACTACCCCCTCCCAATCAACGCTAATGCTTTGAGTATTAATTTATGGCGTCTGTGAAACGCCTAGATGTTTCGCTTTAAAATTCAATATCACTATTCGCTAATGAGTTTGTATATATGCGTTCCGAACAATGCATAGTATATGAAGCCATCAGCATTAAAGTTTTTCAATTCCAGAAAAGTGAAATTCTTTATATAGGCTCCCAATTATTGCTGCCTAAAAATTTAGGCACCAATGCTAATATACACTTCTGCTAATATATATAATGCTAATATATACAGCTAATATATTAATTATATATAATACATATATAATGCTAATATATAATATATAATGCTAATATATACAGCATCAATAATACACTTCAGACCAACTTGCTAGGATACGTCTTGCATTTTTTGTCGTACAAAAAACAAAACAAAGAATAAACAAAAAAGCAAAAACATTTGCTATGAAAGTAAATTAGTTACTTTGAAAAAGCTTTAGTAAATGCTGAAATATGTCACAGGCAATGCACGAGTAAGGAGTTGCACTTAAAATTATTGAACATGAACTAATTTGAGGTATCCGTGATTTAATAATTATTCAGTGAACTTGACCCATTTTAAAACTGAAACCTATGCATATAAAACAATAGATAATCATATCCGTCGATTTCAATCTTAGTTGAGCATGGTTAATAAGTATATACTCCTTTTTTTTACTTATGGGGAAGTGTCTTTGCAGCTTACTTTTGATATTGATCATCTGTGTTTGAGATGCTCAATCTTTACTTAGCTTATGAACAGTCAAGATTTATTTAAAAGCAAACATGTGCCTTTCAACATGTTGATTTTAAGCTCCGAGCTAAAATCATATTTTAGTATGGTTAAACAAGAAAAGTGAAAATTTGAATGAAAAATAAAAAGGGATTTTAGAAGTTAAAACCACCAGATTTGTTTCATATTTGAATTCAAACTCAAAGTGAACAGTAATTTTCGTAGACAAAGTAGTGAAACTTAAAAAGAACTGAAATCAAAATGAATGATACAGTCAATCGTAAAGAAATTATCAGCTGAAGAGATTAGACCGCAAACGAGTAGTAATTACAATGAATAGAAAAATGGCACTTTAATTGAACACAAATTATCAAGAATCATAATCTCACCCCACTTAACGGCTGAGTGTCATCTGTGCCTGAAGACAACGTATATTTTGGGGAGCCGGCATTTCCCCCCGGAAAATTCCTCCACCGTGTGGAAAATCCCCCCTCCCCTGGAAAATTCCCCCACACGTAAAATTGAACAGCCAGAGAGAAGTTACAAAATAGGTACCTCAAAATGTCGATCAGATATCCCAAGGGGTTTAGAACAGGGACTGGTTGGTCTCCGATCATTTTCGTCGCATAAATTCTGCTAATTTTGAGATTTAATGTTACTTTTTACTTTCAAAATAACAGCACAGACCAGAAATATTCCCAGAAATACAGAGAGATTAAATATTAATTTCTAACTCAAAATATTTGAGTGATACTTGAGAGACTCGTGATACTTGAGAAGACTCAGTGATACTTGAGAAGTGCACTTGAGAAGACTCTGCGAAGAGGAACAAAATCTGTACCAAAACTAAGAGGCCCCTCCTACTGTCAACGATTGGAAAAGCTGTCACTTCCTTCCATCTCCTCTAGACTCCTCCAGGGGGATCTTATGGAAACTTTCAAGCTATGTCACAAGTACTACAATAACATTGGACCAGAGAAAATATTCTTCTTCAACATAAACGATCTGCAAGGACACACCTTTAAGCTAAAGCAAAACACTTTCAGTAAAGAAGTTGGAAGGTTGGCCTTCTCAAACCGAGCAGTCAAGGAATGGAACAACCTCCCCAAAGAAGTAATTATGGCTGAATCTACCCACTCTTTCAAGAAAAGTATTGACAAATTTTTTAGTGAAAGTAAATTTTTATAAAGGCGAAAGCCTTTTATTGCCTTATATTATTATTATTAAAAACAAAATGACACAAATAAGGACAAAAGTCCTATGTACTGGCCTCTAAACGTCTCAAAATAAAATTACCTATTGCCACTATGTGAGGTTGATTGCCACGATCTAGGAAAGATTGGTTTGGGTCTCTAGAAGCAACTGATCATTATAACTATTAAACAAATTTCTCCTTTAATTTAAGTTCATTACTCCTAAAAAGGAAATATCCCAATCCATCCCCCACAATTCCGTATAGTGGACAAGTTCATAGTCTATTTCGGAAATTCCTGCGTCTTGCGCTTGAAAACATTGCTTAAAAACAATTTACATCAATCAAACACGTAAAGTCCTGGCGCTGAAGGTTAGCGCGTCAGCGTCCGACGTTGTAGATGTCAATTCCAACCGGGATGGAACCAATTTTTTTTAATTGTTTGAATTTTGCTATATCTGTAGTTTCCGTTTTTCACCGTTCTTTTGGAGTACATATTGCGCGAGAGTGGATCTATATTGTTTCCAAGTATAACAGTCTTTGACGTCACGAATTTCGTTTACAACCCTTAAATTAACTCTTAAACGGATTTTTTTTTCCTGGGGAAAAACCATGGTACACCAAAGCCCGACGTTGCTGAGCCCTCGTTGAATTTTGTTCAATCTGTCTGAGACAGCATTTGTTTTTCTAAAATTTTCGACTTTTTGCTATTGGATGTGAATACTAGATTGTTTTTTATTGTCCCGTTATTAGAGGATACACTGTAATATAATTTTAGTATAGCATGATCACAATAAAGTAAATTACAAAAAAAAGTTGCATTTCAGGCCTATTTGAATGTGGGGGACAGGCTGCCCTCCTGTGCGCACATACCCGACTTGAACCATATAGTTAGCTCTCTGATTCTCTCGTAAAGAACTGTTAAATTGTTTCTGGTAATTATTTTTATAATTAAAACCAGCAATTGAACCTTATGACAAACCTACAGAAATGGTGGAACTAAAAATGTGACTCGATATACCTAAAAATGTGCTCTTTTTAACATATGTACCTATATTTTACCAATTATCTAGCACTAAAACTTTAAATTGCACTTTTGGATTGTCATTTTTGTTTAACAACCTGCGTTTCAAAACAACATATTGAGACAAACGCCGATGGCTCGTGTAAGACTAGATTTTTTGTTGTTGACTCACTATGAGAGACAAATTTGAAGAACCTTGAGCAATCTCCCTTGCGTTTTCATACTTCCCATGAGCACTTTCATCAAATCACATTCACAGCCCATGGTCTTTTATGATTATAAGCATAATGCAGAAATGATAAGAAATAAAAGTTGGTTGGGTGAAGCATACAGGAAGACGTGAGAATAGCCTTGGCATCATGCAAAATCCTTAAAAATCATCAAGCCATGAAGGATTGCGTTTTGGTATTGAATACTATGCTTCTGGCCTCTAATTAATAGCCAGTAATTACTATTGAAAGCCAAGCCACAGCATCATCTATCATCCATGGGTTTTTAAATCTAAAAATCACCTTACTCTTAGAAAAATAGCTTCTGAGGAAAAAATGGTGTGGATTTTTCTTTCTTGGGGAAAATTTATTTTCAGAAGTAGTATTTTCTTATGACTTGTTAAAATACATTTGAAAAATTTAGAAAAGAAGCTTGCCGTCATCAAACCTTAGAGACGAAAAGGTAAGTGCATCTAGGACTGTACATGCGCAGCCCATCCTGTTGAAGTCTGGTAGGAGCAGGGGCGTAGCTCCAGCGTTTTTATTGAGGAGAGGGAAAGAAGGGTCCACATCCAGAGAGTAAAGGGACATGGGCTATTTAATAATTGTTCCTTCAAATTATTGGAGGGGGTAAATGCCCCCTTGCCCCCCCAAACGACGCCACTGGGTAGGAGTTGAGTGGAAACCAAACAAAAAAGTAGCTTATATCTAATGATATCTTATATTTAACTCAAAAAGTGTTTGTGAATTTCTTCGTCAATACTGAGCATCTCGGAAGAATCGGTTCCGTCTGTTTACCTTAAAGATTCTTGTGTCAAACCATGGTTTACCAAAGAGTACATACTAGTGAAAAGCCTTTTAAATGTGATTGGAATAGTAAGAGTCAAAGCTCAGAGAATGAGGCAGCTATTTTAGTCAAATGTGGCACCATGCCCCAGAAAAACAGCTTTTCAAAAGATGCTTGTGTTATAATAACTTTTAGTTGCTATATGCCATGGTTTGTTCTTGTTCCATGGTTTGTTCATGGATTGTTCCATGGTTTATAAGTGAGCAATAATTGTATATGTATCTATGCATTTATTTATTTTTCTCGAAAGCGGCTCCATATTTTTTCGGGAAAATTGGCATCCTGGGATACTCTGGCCTAAGAAAACGATCTAGATAGGTCAGAAGTTTTAAAACTTCGTTAAGAGCCTTAATTTCGGAAAAATAAATGTACGTGAGTGACGTCATTTTATACACATCGGTATTGCAAAGACGTTGTCACACTTGCCACACTTATGTGGAAAAATTGAAGATTTTCATGTATGGAGAAGTTTATATTAAATTGCTTAAAGAGCGAAAAACTGGTAATTTGCCAAAATATTTGCATATATTTTGACATGGGATTGCAACAATTAAAAAATCTTGAAAAAAAAAACCAAAAGTTTGAAGCATAGTAGAAATCGTTGTTAGAAATCGGACTTGGTGATAATCAAATATCTTTGAAAAGATTAGTATGAAAAGACATTAAATTGCGTAAAGAGCAAAAACTGGTAATTGCAAAAATATTCGTATATATTTTAACAAGGGATTATAACAATTCAAAAACCTTAAAAAAGTAAAGTAAAAGTTTGAAGCTTAGTAGAAAGCTTAGTCGCATAAATTGGGGGGACAGGGGTGTTCCATCCTAAAATAGTTTGCCCCCCATAGATTCTGATAAATTCATTTTGCTATCCCCAACAACCCTCTTAATTTTCGTGCATTGATGCGGCTGACTTAAAGTGTACATGTATTGGCGATTAGTGAATGACAAACGCGTAATAAAATCAAACACCATTCTGATCTGACCAAAGATGGAGCATGCACACCGTTAACTAAAGGGTCAGAGCTAGAGCATACGCAATATTCGTCGAAGGATCTTGTGCACTTTTGCCCAAAGGGGTTTAGAGATGGGGCCAAAGGAGATCGGTGACGGAGTGTACGCATTGTTGTAGAAAAGGGACCGGCGCCAAAGCGTAGCTCACCCTCAATCAAAGGGAGCAGGAGGTTGAGTTTATTTGGGTCGGAGCTCAATTTGGGTCTTTGAATCACGTAGATGGAAAATCTTTGAACGGCTCTGATTTCAACAAAAAAGTTCACAAAAATTTTCGTGAATAGAAGCCAATGACTTATAGTGTACTGTATTGGCCATTATTGAGTAATAAAACATGTAATAAAACCAAACACCGTCCTGACGCCGACCACGAGAGATCAGGAAGAGGTGTGTTGATCCAAGATGGAGCATGCGTACCGTTGACAAAAGAGGTCAGAGCTAGAGCAGAGGCATTGTTCTTCGAAGGGGGGTTGCAAAAGGATCTTACGCGCTCTTGCCCAAAGGGGGTTGGAGATGGAGCTTAAGCGCTGCTGATACAGGAGGTCGGTGACGAAGTGTACGCGTTGTAGTCCAAAAAGGATCGGAGACAAAGCGGAGGACATCATCGACCAAAGGGAGCAGGAGGTTGGCTTTATGCGGGTCGGAGCTCAGTTTGGACCTTTGAATCACGTAGATCGAAAATCTTTGTATGACTCTGATCTCAACTACGTGTAACATGTCTAAGTTTCTTTTAAAATGTGTACATGAGGACTCTGTTCGATACGGGTTATTTACACAATTTTATGTTCTTTCCCTGGGACTTCTTGTATCATGTCATCCCTGGAGGCATATTTTTCGAAACTTATGACCGCCCTGATTAAATGACTAATTTGTTTTTTTTAATCCTATGCTGTATCGGTCTACGGCGACACTCGAAGGCATGCAGGGCAACATTTTGCCATCCGTCTTGTTTTGGCGCTGATAAACACAGTTCATATATTATCCAGTATGATCATTCTCTATCTCACCCATTATAAAAACCCGGACCGGGGTGCGAGTGCTCCGGAGAACGTTTTGGCAGATATAAACATGTTAGACATGCTAGACAGGTTAGTCTGTTTCCGACTGTTTCCATCAAAGTGCATTGAAATAAACGGAAATAAAGCTAATGCAGAAACAAGCTAGACAAGCTAAGGCAGAAATAAGTGGGAGGAGCTTTTTGTTCACGAAGACCAGAAATGATCTGCGATAAGCTTACTGGTATATTCTGTCTACTGTGCTGATAAAGAACACCAGAACTTTTATGTTGTAATGAAATGAGCCATTTTACAGTTTTTACGATAATTCATTCCATGGGAGACCAGAAAAAAGAAAACTTGAGATACGTCGGTAACTGATTAAACGTTGTTGCATTGACTATGAAGTCTATATTTTCTATACGAAGATCCCTTGTGCGAAAAGTCGTCAAGTCACATGTTTTAGCCGACAGTATAAACTATCCTAGTCTTTACTTAATCAATTCTTTGATTGATAAACACCATAAATATACGAAGAAGTCATTTTAATTCAGCAAGAACCTTACGATAGGATATATAATACATCTTGTTTTTGTTGACTAACAATATGGATCCTTTCTTCGTGAATGGAAATCAAAACGCGTGTTTGTTCACTGTCATTTTCGCTTTCTTTTTGCGTACTCAAATATGTTTGTTTTAGGTATTTTGAATTCGTCGTGTTTTTTTTTTCCTTTTTTTCTTCAAGACGTAGCTCATAATTTCGGTACTGGTGCATAATATGGACAATTCTAAAAAGTCAAGTTTGGTTAATGCTAATTAAATAAAATAGGATAAATATATAATAGTTTAGAAACAAATTTGGGCTATATATTTGCACATTAGGGGGGGGGGGGGGTAAAGCAATGAATATGTTAAATACGTAACCTAACCTAACCTGGGTACCTCCCCCCTAAACCCCAAAAAACAACAGTTTAAATATCGTATACGCAATGAAAACTACGCTTTGCAAGCCATTTCTCAATAGCGATCTCTTGAAAATAACCCCTCTGGCGGGTTTCGTCTCTCACTACTATATAGAAGTGTCCATATTATGCACCAGTACCATAATTTCTTGTATGCAGGAGGTTATAATTCTTCTGAAATACTCCATAGCCCCACAGTATTCTAAAAAGGTAAGCATATGTACCCATGGTCCGGAACTTCCAGTCCATATCCTCCGGTCCGGAAAGTATGTCTGGGAATATAAATACTTGCTGAAAAATGATATTTTTTTTTGCTTCGATTATCCAGACTTGAATGCAGACTTGACTTGGAAAACTCTTAGTAGGACTATGACACATCACATGAACACAGGAATTAGTTGTGAGAGGTGTATGCGGAATCCCTAGGATTACCAAAACAGTCTGAAATATTCGATATTCATGGGGAAATATTAACATTTCACGCGAACATTCAAGAAGTCTATCAAAAGGATTGACAAAGTTAAAAGTCTTATTAAAACCCTTTAAAATGTTGCAAAAATAGAAGTATATGTAGTTTTGTTTACTGAAAAATCCCTGGTCTTTACACCCTCCCCCCCCCTGTTTAAGAGATGGTAAGTAATTGTGTTATCATATATTTCTAAAACGAATCAAAGTCCATAAATAGTCAGGGGTTGAACCACATAATTTATTATGTGGGAGGGGGATACAAAGAGGCAGTTTAGACTCAATCAGAGTAATGGATGTAAATCGAAATATTAGCTCAAACGCATAACTGAAAGGGTTAAGGACACTAATTTAGGAACGTACATCTGCAGCATATAGTGCACAGTCCCTTGGTGGACAGCATACCACTGTCAATGTGTCAGCACTTTACAGTCCGTAGGTTTTTTTGTCTTTTTTTATTGTTATTATTATCTATAATAGTTTTCGTTAGAAGCAAGAAAAAAAAGTAAAAGGCTACTAGATTTGCATAAGAATGAAAGTGGATAAAAGTTGGATGTGCTCCATGATTTGACTCAATCACCTTCACATAGCAAAGTCCTTTTTAGGACTGTAGAAAGTGTATAAAGGGTATTCCATTGTATAATATATTGATAATTAATGGCTGATTTAGTTGAATTTAAACCATAAATCACTGTCCCATTTGTTTAGCAATGTAAGTGGGTGTTGTCTTCTTGTTATATGTAAATCTAATTAAAAATGCAGCACGGGCTAGACGCGAGGTCGTTAAGGCCCCATTCACACTGACATTTTACTAATACGGAGATTTAGCTTGCGCTATTTTGAGCCCATCAGATTTTTTCGGTTAAAAAACTTTATGAAAAATTATGATTGACTCCAATTAACGCTAGTCAAATCTTGATAATAGTAAAATTTCACTGTGAATGAGTCTTTACGGAATAGAATCCTGTTCTCTTTACTTCTTAACCCGTTAAAAATTTGGAATGGCCTCTAGTTCTAAAGTGACACCTGAATTAGCCTAAAATGTTTGGTTGAGATTCAACAACCTCTGCTAGTAAATATCCTGATGACGATAATTTAGCCCCCCCCCAGGAGTGAATATTTTTGGGGCATCAGAAAGACATCACGTGAAAAACGTTTTCACTAAATTGTATTGAAACCCGACAACCCATTCTGGTAGATACCCTTGTGACAACAAATTAGGCCTTTCTCCTCCACGGATGCCAGATTGCCCTCAGTCACCATAAAGTACAACTAGGACGCTAACTCCTAATACCAGCCAAGTTTGATTGGGATCATATGCCCCCTTCTCGTGGATGTATTGATGAGAGGAATTTAGGGAATCCCCTTCCAGAGACTGGCACTGACATAGACTCCAAAACGTGTAATTAGTACTCTAGCTCTCCTTCCCTACTGAATTTGGTTGAAATTCAATGATCCCTTCTGTTAGGTGCTTTGTCGGCGAAAGATAAGCGTCGCCCTTGCTTCTCCTCCAATGAGGTCAAATCTAACTCTGACTTTAAAAAATAATGCATGAATGGCACATCAAATGTCACATCCGACTAAGCTTGATTGAGATTAACAAAGTTCTTAGAATTGTTTTTATGAAATTGCACAGCATAACTAGGACATCATCTTTTACTTACCACCGAGGTTCGGCAAGCTTTTCTGGTAACGTCTTGGTGTTAAAGTTTTGGGACCCCCTCTTCACATGCGAACTTTTCAAACGCACAACTAGGATACTTAACCATACTTCCCAACAAAGTTTGGTTGAAATAAGGCAACCTGGTTTGGTAAGTGTAATGATAAGAATTTAGGGACCGGATGGTTTGGAGGGAAGGTTGGATTGGAGACGGAACCCTGAAAGGCTTTATTTCCGATAAATCTTGATGACAAGAGAATAGGGATCCCTCCCTCATAAAGTTTACATCAAGTCCGGATTTCAAAAAGGAATAAATAGGACACTTGCTCTCACTTATAAAGTTTGATTTAGATGTATGTTGTGCTAGATATCCTGGCGACATGAAAATCCCCTCCCGTCTCCCCTTAGGAGTTGGATCGAAGCTGCGTTTTTTTTTCAGTCTACTAGTTGACCCGGGGGTATGCACACAAAATCTCATAAAATTCACTGAAAATCGAAAATTTCGTTTAAGCAAAAGATTCTAAATTTAAGATGTCATTGACACTTTCATAACTATTTACAAGAAATCAAGAGAAAATACAAAATTTACAATCTCAGATTTCTAAGATTCTACACGAGTCCGACATTGGCATGATCTCTAAGAAATTTAGTTTGCTTCCGGAGCTAGGGCGGTATCGTTTTCCTTCTTGTTTTCAGCCTAGTAGAAGAACAATTTTATTCTTGAAAAATTTCGCGAACTCCAGAGGAACTTTTCTGGTGGTAGCTTGTTTATATTTGATTTTTCTGTAAAATCGTAGAAAACGTGTGTGTTTACTATGACACCAGATTCGAGTGTTGACAATAAGTTTTTGAAGAACAGCAATTAAAGCTTTGAAACCGTTTCACGAAAGCAATTTAATTTTGAACTTGAACGGAACATAGTAATCACCAATTTGTTAAATACCAGAAACAGACAAATTACATACAAATTCTAGGGCAAATATTAAGATTACGGGAAAAAATCACGGTCTACGCGCCTGGCGAGCCAAAAAAAAATTCGTGAATTTCTAAACACAATTAAACTTGAAATCTAAATTTTTTAGTTTAATTCCTACACGAGATAGGATGGATCTCCCTAAGTATTATCCAATAAAAGGTATTATCAAGGCTTTGGGAAAAGCCTTAGGTAGAAAGTTCGAGGTATATGATCAAAACAAACGCTTTTTGGATAATCCAGTATCTCCTTACTGTTGAAGAAACTTACATCAACCTACTAAATTTGGCTGAGTAGACACCTTTTTTTTAATCTGAAAAAAGAAAAGTTTCCAAGGGTCAAGACTTACAACATGCTGGAAGCTACTTTCTTTGGATCAATGACTAGAAAATTTATTGCGTCAAAGAGAGAAAAACAAATGCGAGAAGACATTATCCGCTTAGAAGTCACGAACGAAAAAAACTGGTCACTTTTCAAACCTGTCCAAACTGTCGCAGGATCGTGATTTCATGCTTGTTCTTCGCGACACCACTAAAATTACCTTTCCTGTTTTGATTGCTTTAAATACTGAAATCGCTTCCGAGTGTGAAAGATCTCTCATGTTTTTACCATTGACCGCTAAAATTTCATCGCCTTCGCGTATTGAAGCTTCTTCGGCGGCTTGTCCACTAGGGAAAATTGATTTAACGAAAATGCCAAGATTTCCTTTAGCTGAATCCTTTCCACCTACAACACTAAACCCAAGAGTTTTCTTTCCTGGTCCTTTTTCAAAAGTCACAGTAAAAATTAAAGAATTTGGTCGCCTCGAGCTTTTCAACTTATTCACTCTACTTTCTAATTGCGATACGGACCTTCTATGACAGGGTTCACATTCTGCTTCAGTTTCGAATGAAAGACTCATTGGTCGCTTTTCACTCTTTAACCCTTTACTAACTGTTGATAATTGGTATGCGGAAGCCCGTCTTTCATAAATGATCGGTGAATGGACGGGTTTAATCTCAGGTACGGGGGTTGATAATAAAATAGATACGGGCAAGGTTCTTTGTGATTTATAACGGGGAGTGTCTTCAATTTTGAATGATTGTCTTCGCGCTATTACTATATCAACGTCCCTCGGGGCTTGATATAGTATTTCTTGCACTTCTTCGGTAGAAATTCCACGTAGTCTTCGACCATTCACATTTATTATTTCATCTTGTTCTTCAAGTCTTCCATCTCGGTCAGCTAGACTATCTGGTTCTATCCCCACTATGACAAAACCACCCGAAAAAGGATCTTTCTTAATATGGATTCCGAGGTCTGTCGTTCCTGTTTTTACTAACCGCAACATTTTGTAGTGCTTATTTGGTGCTAGATTAGGAGGTGATGAGGTAATTGAACTGTCTTTGATTTGGCTCTCCTCCGTCTTCGGGTAATGGGCCAACATTTCATTTCGGTCAAGTGAAGAAGAACGGGCATGGATTTGAGCCAAATTTAAATTGCACTCTTCTAGCTCGTCGTCAAGTCGGCCTCCTGGTGAGGCAGGCAATAGAATAGCTTCATCAGGTCTATTACTGCAGGGTTTATTATTTTTAACACAACTACAACAACGATGAACACGTTTTCTTTTGAATAGTTTTTCCTCGTCAGTGCTATTTAGAGTGTCCTTTAGTTTCGACATGTTAGACTGGATATTCTGCAATTTTTCATTCAACTGTTTTTTACTTTTGGACTTGGGTGTACCCCCGTCGCACTTTTCACTTTCATATCCACTTTCATCACTTTTTGTTGATAATCTTTTTGAATCACAATTAGATGCTGGGATTGGTAGTGAAGCTAAAGAGTGGCTACGTTGTCGGTTTAAGTTCACTTTTTCGGGCGGACGTGTTCTTCGAAATGCGCTAGGGAAATTGCTTTTCCGCTCCATCGACACCTGGGGAAGAACATCTTCCACTGAAACATTTTCACAGCTAAAAGATTTCACTAACTCTGCACATTTATTTTCTGTGCTAGCCTCTGCAAGTTTAGTTTTAGAACGAGTCCTTCTTTTATTTTCTTTCTCTTCACTATTACCTCGTTCAGTGTTATTGTGGTCCGGATCAATGTGAAGACCCTTGCTAAAAAGATTTCTTATTGATTCAATTCGACTGATTCGTCGTCTCATGCTTGTGTCCCCCTTAATCTTTTGATCCTCACAAGGCGTTATTGTAAGAACGCTTGTATCACCACGCAAGGCGTCTAATTTTCGACCAACTTTTCTGCCCCATGTTGTAAGTTTATCGTCAGCAGTGCCCACCGCTATGGCTGGCAAGGCCTTAACCGTGAAATACTCAGATTCATTGGATGTATCTGGATTGTCTTGATTGATAATTGCAAGACTTACGAGTTGCGGACAGGTGTCAGAAACTGTTCGCCGTTTGAAAAGCCGCATTTTAATTCTTAGTCGCCTGAAAAAAAAAATGAAAATATCAACAAAGAATAAAAGTTTCATGTTTGAAAAAAGTCATTCGTATTCTCACTCCTAAAAATGTATAAAGAATTTAAACCCTGGAAAGCAAATCCTCTCAGAGGAGACTTTTTTTTTGTTCCGTGACTCGTATTTTTCTGTGACGACTTTTATAAGTTGAAGAAATTTTGTTCAAAGGCAACGCAAAAAAAAATCGATTACTTCTTTCAAAGCTTCTCAGGAGAGTGCTCAATTTGTGCATGCTCTCGGGAATATGTTTCGTATAAATTTAGGGAGAACAGATTCAACTAAAATGTGTAAAACGGCGAATTATACACAAATTTGGAAGAACTATACATATTTTTTATAGATCTTTTCGGAGTAAAAGGCCCGAAGCCTACATACCTGTTTTAAGCGCAGGAAATATTACGGTAAGTAGTAATAAGGGATGTATATGCACAGAACTTATAATTTTCGTTCGAATGAGCCCCCCCCCCACGAGATTTTGTAGGACCACTGGGTCGATATGATCACCCCTGGGAAAAAAACAAATAAACACATCCGTGATCTTTCTTCTTGCAAAAAATACAAAATTCCACATTTTTACAGATAGGAGCTTGAAATTTAAACAGTAGGGTTCTCTGGTACGCTGAATCTGATGGTGTGATCAAACAGTTCGTGGTAACGAACTGTAAGTAAGGAGCGACCCGGCTCAATGGTAACCGAAACTCTAGAAAACGGAATTTTGATACCAATAGATTCATCAAAAGAATCAGATTTTAATGCTGATTTCAAATATTTAAGTTTCATCAAGTTTAATCTTACCTATCAAAAGTTACGTGCCTGAGAAAATTTGGCCGATTTTCGAAAAAAGAGGGGAAGGCCCTCTAAAAGTTATAGAACCTTAATGAAAATCACACTATCATATTCAGCGTATCAGAGAACCCTACTGTAGAGGTTTCAAGCTCCTATCTACAAAAATGTGGAATTTTCCATTTTTTTGCCAGAAGAAAGATCACGGATGCGTGTTTATTTGCTTTTTTTTGTTTTGTTTTTTTTTCCAGGGCTGATCGTATCGACCCAGTGGTCCTAGAATATCGTGGAAGGGCTCATTGGAACGGAAATTAAAAGTTCTAATGCCCTTTTTAAGTGACCAAAAAAATGGAGGGCAACTAGGCCCCCTCCCACGCTCATTTTTTCCCAAAGTCACCCGATCAAAATTTTGAGATAGTCATTTTGTTCAGCATGGTCGAAAATATTATAACTATGTCTTTTAGGATGACTTAATCCCTCGAAGCCCCCAGGTGGAGGGCTGAAAGTTATGAACTTTACCCAATGTTAACATATAGTATTGGTTATTGGGAAGTATACAGACGTTTTCAGGGGGAATTTTTTCTGGTAGTGGGGGGTGGGGGTGGGTTATATGGGAGGATCTTTTCATGAAAGAAGTTTTCATGGGGAAGGGACATTGCTATGAAGGGGGCGCTGGATTTCCCATCATTATTTAAAAAAAAATCAGAAATTAAATATAAAAAAACAAGTTTTTCAACTGAAAGTAAGGGGAGGTGAAATTAAGGGTGGTATTGACTAAGGGGAGAACCCCCTCATATACATAATAACATATACGTAAGAAAACAAACAAACGATACGGCTCAATAGTAATCGAAACTTTTAAAAACGGAATTTTGATGTCAATAAATGTATCAAAAGAATGGCCTTATAATCCTGATTCTAAATATATAAATTTTATTAAGTTTAGTATTACTCATCAAAGGCTACGAGCCTGAGAAAATTTACCGGACTTTTTAAAGAGGGAGGAAACATCCCCTACAAGTGAAAGAATTTTAATGAAAATCCCACCGTCAGATTCAACGTATCAGAAAACCCTATTACATCGGTTTCAAGCTCATATCTGCAAAACTCTGCAACTATAACTGCAACGTATTTTTTGCCAGAAGAAAAATATACGAATATAGAAGTTCGTTACGTAAGTTTATTTGTAAATTACGTCAGAACCAAATTTAGAGACAGCCATTTAGCAAAAGATTTTCATGCAAATTTTGTTTACTTATTCAAGGACGGTGAGCCAAAATAAAAGCTGCATTAACTAAAAAAACGATCAGAAATTAAATAAAAAAAAACAAGTTTTTTAAACTGAAAGTAAGGAGCGACATTAAAATTTAAAACGAACAGAAATTATTCCGTATATGAAAGGGGCTGTCCCCTCCTTAACGCCTCGCTCTTTACGCTAAAGTTTGACTCTGTCTCACAACTTTATTTTTTAAAACAATAAAAAACTTTAGCGTAAAGAGCGAGGCGTTGAGGAGGGGACAGCCCCTTTCATATACGGAATAATTTCTGTTCGTTTTAAGTTTTAATGTCGCTCCTTACTTTCAGTTTGAAAAACTTGTTTTTTTATTTAATTTTCATTAAGGTTCTATGACTTTTAGGGGGTGTTTCCCCCCCCTTTTTTTCGAAAATCAGACAAATTTTCTCAGGCGGGTGACTTTTGATGGGTAAGACTAAACGTGATGAAACTTATGTATTTGAAATCAGCATAAAATCTAATTCTTTTGTTGTATCTATTGGTATCAAAATTCCGTTTTTTAGAGTTTCGGTTATTATTGAGCCGGGTCGCTCCTTACTTACAGTTCGTTACCACGAATTGTTTGATATTAACTGTTGAGCCTGATATTAAAAGTAATTCCGGGATAGGAAGCAAAAGCGAATGTCTATAGTGATATATGTCACTCTCCTCTTACAATCCGTGTATAAATCGGAATATATTAAACAAAACTTCCAGCACTGGCGTTTTAATATAGGAAGCAAAAGTGAATGACTATGGTGATATGTGTTACTCTCCTTTTACAATCTGTGTATAAATTGGAATATATTAAACAAAACTTCCAGCACTAGCGTTTTAACATAGGAAATTGTTCCGGGTTTGAACCCCTTCCCCAAGGGTATTTTATGTCAGATTTGTCCTCATGAATGGCCCGAAAATCTAAATATGTTTACCATTTTTACGTTAATTTCCCCGTATTTTGCTCCAAATTTACCCTTCTTCCTTTATATATCCCCACATACAGTCAATAATATCACCTTTGTTTGAAAGTAGTTTGCGTATGCTATAAAATTGACAAGTATAAAATAATGAATTAACTTGTTCGTATTAAAAGAAAAGTAGAAGGAAAAAAACTGATACTGTAATTTTCATTGACACATCAAATTGTAGAATTTTATTTGTTGTCGGCTATTATGGATTTCCGGTCATGCTATTTGTGGTTGACACTATACTAAACTGACCAGGTTTCCGTTGTTGTGACCGATATAATATCAATGCGATGTATTGGCATGGTTTAGTTTTTTTTTTTTTTTTTTTTGACAGGCCAAATTATAAACGGCAAGCTTTGAGTCCGAGCCCCCCATCTCCCACGGAATCCCAATATCTTAGCCTGTTCACATTAAGAGGCATCTAATGTTTGAAACAAATAATTACGTCTCACTAAAAAGAATTCCCCCTCTCTCTGGGTCCTCTACAAAAATATTCCTGGCTCTTGGTTTTGCTATGTGTTTTCCAGAGAAATTGCCTGCGAACTGTTGTGGGTACCTGAATAACTGACGGTATCTCAAACAGTAATCAGTAGGGAAAATGTGGTTCAATCTCGCTTTCTGCGACGATAATGAGAGAAAGGATGAGAATGATGAGATGGCTTGGTCAGGTTCTGCAGGTTAAGGGTGAAAGATTGCCAAAGATAGTCCTTGTCGATATCCAACCGTAAAGGGCCAAACGAAAATCAGGTGGTCTCCAAATGGGATGGGAGGATGTCATAAGAAAAGATATTAGGAGAAATGGGAACTTTCTGGAAGGGTATTAGGAAGGAGGCTTTAAATAGATTGGGATAAAGGAGGGGCACGTGTAGCTGTTTTGATCTCAGGTGGATTGGTGTTGCAGCTAGTTGTTAGTAGTAGTGGTAACAATGTCTCTAGACATAATTTCCTCTTTTGTGCACGAATCATCAAATTAGGCAGTTAACAACCCTCCATCTCATTCTGCTATAAAGATGTTTGTTTTTGTTTGAAATAATTAACATATATGTAAGTTATATGGATCTTCAAGCTTTTTTCATCCCAAACAAACGTGCCAAATTTAATTTATAGTGTAGGCGTCATTCCAAAAAAGAAAACCTTGTCATGCCTTTCTAGCTAAAAATGTTTACTTAATTCCACTTTCACTTGTTAGCTATCTAGAACGTACGCCTGCGGGGCTGGTTACCTTCCCTCCCCCAAAATCAGTACTTCAACCTTGTGTCCTTACACTTTATCCTCTGATTTGTCTATTTTGTAGTTTTTTTTTCAGCTTATCCAAAAAGCTTTTGTCAATTTTTTCTCTCTTGTAAAACTTCTAATGTGTTATTACGGGCTTATGAATTATTATAGCTGACACTATACCTTTTTCAGGTTTTCTTTTGATATTGGTTATTTTAATCATGATAAAATATTCAACGTACTTGGGCCTATAAGTTTACTGATTAACGAATTATATAATATCTGGTTATCAAATAGATTCATCTCCACTTCATGAAATATAAGCAGAGGCGTAGCTCCAGCATTTTTATTGGGGGGGGGGGGGGCAAGAGGGGTCGACGTCCGGAGAGTCAAGGGGAATGGGCTATATAATAATTTTTTTCTCCAAATTATTTAGAGGGGCAACTGCCCCCTTGCCCCCCTCAAACGACGCCCCTGAATATAAGTGCAAATGGTTATCTACAGAGGAGTTTATTCCGAAGACGGGCTTTGTTTTTAGAAAGGCAGACATTAAAGCCATGATGGTTGCAAATTAAAATTTGATTAAAACCAAATGAACAAAGCTCACTTGGTTTTATAATATGCGTTTTCAGCTCATATAAAAAATTATCATAAAATAGTCTAAGAATAATAGAGGTATCATTAAATGTACTTTATTCTACCTAAAACTCGTTGTCTATACTCCAGACTATAAACTGGCCCTCAAAAAATATTGCTTTGGACAGCTCCCCGGCATGTACATAAGATCTTCTTTCGACAGCAGGGGGCGTCGGATTTGGAAAAATGTGAGATATTTTGCATTAAAAATGTTCGAAAATCCTGTAAAGAATGTATATTTTGTCAATCTAGGCGTATCATTGACTCCAAGCTCGTAAAATAAACCAAATCGTATTCCACTTGCGACTCATTAATTAATCGTATTCCACTTGCGACTCATTCTATCCTTCCTCTGTAAATTGGGAGGAACTGTTCCTAAGCATGTGCGCAAAATTTCCAGTCAATGTGAAAGGGGTGGGACACATATTGAAAACAAAAAAAAGACGATTTGCATTTTTAAGTGATGGAATTTGAGGTATTTATGTATTAAACGTACTCTTTTATATACTGCTAAAGAAGTCAAGTTTGGTTAATGCTAATGAAATAAAATAAAATGGGATGAATATAAAAGAGTTTATAAACCAATTTGAGTTATATATTTGCATATTAGGGTGGGGTGTGTTGGGAAAGCATACCATATATTAAATACGTAACCTAACCTAGCCTAGGTACCTAACCCCCCCCCTAAACCCCAAAAAATATAATAGTTTAAATATCATAAACGCAATGAAAACCACGCTTTGCATTGCATGACTCTATAGCGGTCTCTTGAATTAACCCGTCCTTAGCGGGTTTTTCGTGACTGGTTTCATTGTGTTATATAAAAGAGTACATTTAATACATAAGTACCCTGATGAACAATAAAAAAAATGAAGGTTTTGTCGATCTAGGTGTATGGTTGACCTCAGACCTTTTGTTTACATTATTAACAACTGTGGTTTCAAGAGGTGTTGAAATGCTAACCACCAGTGAAACTAAAAACAACATTTACAATTGAAAATGCCTACGCACAAGTTCCATTGCGACGCGGTTTCGATGTCAAAATTAATTAGATTTTTGGTTTTGTTTACGGTGCTAAGTATAATTTAATTATTTTTTGGTTGAGAGCCATATTATTTATAATATATGGACAACGGTTTCAGTAATATGATTCGGTCAAGCACCTTTCCCTCTTGTATCTTAATTTTTTGCTGAAACTGGATGTGAAGATAATTAGAGAAATGTATGTGTCAGTTGTAATAAATGTATAGTTTAAGGCATAATACATTCTTACTTCTTAAAAGGATCAAGTATTCAGTGAAACATGACGAACACCTTAGTCCACCTGGATGGTAGAGACTGAAAAAAAAACAATGAATTTTGTCTCTTTTTTTTCTCAAGTCTCTTTTAGCGGTTCTAGGCGTTTACCCGCCCCCCGGAAAATACCCCCCTCCCCCATGGAAAATAAGGCTTTCCAAATTTGAGAATTTGATTTGAGTTTTTTTTTGTTTTTTTTTTTCGTAGGGGGAAGGAATTTTGGTACTTGTGTATTATGCACCACTCACTCCAGTTTACGCTGCTTAAAACTCGAGAACGAATCGGTTTCCTCGTTAGTTTTTTTTTCAGCTTAGCGCGGGAAAAGCCAAAGACAAGTGACAGAATATATGGGAATTTATAATTTGGGCCATATATTTGCACATAAGGGGGGGGGGGGTAAAGTCACATTTTGGTTGAGATTCGTCCAGTTACCGAGTGACAGGTTGGTTAAGGCAGCTTATGAAGATTTACTCTCGAAGGGGAAAAAAGATAATTGCTAATAAAGGTAAAATATATTTTTGACAAAACAGGGTTTTCTTTTGCTTGGAATGAAGGCTATGAAGGCTATGAAAGTAGAGGACCTAGGAAAACACATACAAATTCAGAGGATTATATTAAGACTGAACGCAAGACTCAAGTGATCCAAAAATGGAGTGAGGAGATAAAAAAATCAGGAACATCAAAGTTTTATAAAGATATTAAGGTGGTTTGTGGGCAGGAGTTCTACCTTAAGCTGAATTTACCAGCTAGATATTTGACGTTGTGGATGCAGCTCAAGGCTAATTGCCTGCCAATTAGCGCAAGATTTAAAGGATGTTCTAACGAAGACAGATATACTTGCCCGCTTTGCAGAATTTAAGATTATTTGGTGCATTGCTTGAGCCGGTGCCAGGGGCTCTCAATCCTAAGGGAACGTACGCTCGGAAAAAATGAGTTGATACGTACATGTCTGTGAAGTGGTACGTGACCACAGTTTGCTTGTAGAATAGCGAGGTATCTGGCGATTTTTTTAACTAAAAAAAAAAACACACTATAAAGTAAATGTAATGTTTCATTTAAGTGTTTTTCCAAGTGTTGTGTTATTTTAATGGTTGTATTTCCAAGTATTAAGTACTATTATTAGGTTAATGTAGTGTTTCATTTAAGTGTTTTATGATGCTTGCTGATCAAAGTTTATGTTATTTATGCCTTTCATTTATGTTATTTTGCTGTGTTCATGGCCGTATATTTTGCTTTAAAATACATTTATCTGTCTATCTATCTAATATGCAGAATAATTTTACCTCACAAATTTTGCATGCAGACCCGCTATACTTTACCCCCCCCCCCTAATGTGCAAATCTATAGTCCAAATTTGTTTCTATAGTAACGAAGAAACTAACGAAAAAACCGTTTTGTTCTCGAGTTTTACACATCGTAAACTTGAGCGAGTGGCACATTATACCCAAGAACCAAAATTCCTTCCCCAGTAAACAAATAAAAAAAAACTCACATAAAATTCTCAAATTTGGATAGCCTTATTTCCACGGGAGGGGGGGGAATTTTCCGTGGGGGTATATTTTTGGGGGAAGGGAGTAAACGCCGATCACCCTTTTAGCAACCTGGAACACATCCAGTACAAGCATATTAGAGGAAGGATTCCAAAAGGGAACAATTGAGGCATTAAAAGCAAAAAAGTGCTGAAACCGAAAGTGGCTTTTGTCTAGAAACATTGAAACGTGTTTGTCACGAGGGAGGCTTCTTTGACCCACTTCTGGATCCACCACTGGTAATAACTCTCTCAAATGTCGGTCTTCTTCTTCTCAGTCTATTCAGAACTTTACTCTTTACTCTCTCCAACGAAGTTTCTTTGAGTCCTTTCTTATGAGCACTATCCAAGCATTTCGAGGAAGTCCTGCTGTTTGTTTGACCCAACATAGATAGCCAAAAAGTGCGAGTTTGTCATCATTAAACGTTGTCTAATCGTTTTAAACTTTTTCTCATTATAGTCTTAGAAGGGGGAAAGAACCATGTTTTTCGTACAGTTTATTGGGTACTTAAGTATTATACGAGAAACACTCGAGAAGTGAAGTTTGGTTACTTATAATGAAACAAAATTATGATGAAAATATAATAGTTTAGAAACAAATTTGGGCTATATATTTGCACATTAGGTGGCGTGGGGTAAAGCATAGCATATATTTAATATGTAACCTAAACAAATGTATTCTAACCTTACCAAAATACCAACTAAATCTTAAATAATACATATCCACAATGTATTTTCCAACCCAGCCAAAGCTAATTGTCTGGTATAAAGAAGTTGCTTGACCAGTTTCTTGTCTTATGTTCGTGTCATTCGCGATCCAAGTTCTCGTTTCTCGTATAATACTTAAGTACCGTTTATTGTTTGATACACAGCCATTCAAACTATAGAAAAGTCTATTATCTTCCATAAAATTTCGAAGCGCCAACGTTACAACTTGATCATTGTCACGAGCGTAGCGTCTAGTTGCCCCAAATTCAGCTCGAAGACTTATCTTCATATTCTTCCAATCTTCAAAAAAAAATCCAACGTCGCTATTTTATTGTTAACGTCTTCACTGCATCCCCCATCCTAACCAATAATAAAACAAGGTGGTTAAAATTGTTCATTCGTATATCTTCTCTTACCTAACACCAGGCGTTGACCCTCATTTCATGATTTATTCATAACTGAAGTAGCTTCGTCTTCTTAAAATACATTTTGAAACAAATTCTTACACCCTGAACCCTCAAAATTTCCTAAAACTCTTTCACTTCGATAATATTTTTTATTCGTGACACTCAAATCGTCTGCATAATCAAACAGTTCGTGATAACGAACTGTAAGTAAGGAGCGATGCGGTTCAATAGTAACTAAAACTCTAAAAACAGGGTCTTGATAACAATAGGTATACCAAAAGAATCGAATTTTGATGCTTGTTCAAAATATATAAAGTTCATCAAGTTTAGTGTTACCCATCAAAAACTACTATTTTGCCCAATTTTCGAGCAAGGGGGAAACACCCCCAAAACGTCAATTGACCTTGATGAAAATCACACCATCAGATTCAGCATATCAGAGAACTCCACTGTAGAGGTTTCAAGCTTGTATATACAAAAATGTGTAATTTTGCATTTTTTGCCGGAAGAAAGATCACGGATGCATGTTCATTTGTTGTTGGGTTTTTTTCCAGGGGTGATCCTATCAAACCAGTAATCCTAGATGATCGGGGGAGGGATCATTTTATCGGAAATCAAAAATTCTAGTGCCCTTTTTAATTGACCAAAAAAATTGGAGGGCAACTAGCCCCTTTCCCCAAAGTGGCCCCCAATCAAAATTGTGAGAGAGCCATTTTGTTCAGCATAGCTGAAAGATCTGACAATTATGTCTTTGAGGTTGACTTGGGGCCCCCCCCCCCGTCACAGTCCCCAGGGGAAGGACTGTAAGTTATGAACTTCCCCATTGTTTACTTATAATATTGGTTGTTTGGTAGTATACAGATATTTTTCTGGGGGATTTTTCTGATGGGGGTTACGTGGGGGGGATCTTTACACGAAGGAATTTGGCTGGATTTGAGAGGGAGGGGAGCTGGATTTTCCGGCATTATTTAAAAACGATCAGAAATTCAATGAAAAAGAACAATTTTTTTCAGATGAAAGTAAGGAGCAACATTAAAACTTAAACGAACAAAAGTTATAACGTATATGAAGGGGTTTTCCCTTCCTCAATACCTCGCTCTTTACGCTAAAGTTTTTTTCTATAACTTTTAAAAAAGCTTAGTATTCTAATTAAACCGCCCTTGTGTTTCAGGGGTCATTTTTCAATACGGGAACAAAAAATAAAACTTTTACGTAAAGAGCGAGGTATTGAGGAGGGAACAACCCCTCATACACGTGATAAATTCTGTTCATTTTAAGTTTTAACGTTGCTCTTTGTTCTCAGTTGAAATTTTTTATGATTATTAAATTTAAGTCTAGGAGCGTCTAGGAGAGTTTTACCTTCCCATTTTGTACCGTGTTCACCTATAGCCATTCAAGCTAAATCCTCCGTAATTACCACCCTCTTATGATCCTATAAAGGGGTTTAATGAAGTTCTCCTAAAATCACTTGGTTCTGTCATTTTATAATCGTAATTTCCAGCATTTATTTCCTAGCTTCTTAACCACCATATGTTAAAAGCACATTTACTGTACTATCAGGACTTGAAGAATTATTATTTTTCAGTCGTATTAGTACGACCCCTAACTTCAATACATTTCCCTACTTCCCTTACAGCTTTTTCATTCGTCACGAACCCTTTTCTGTATCATTTATATAGGTATGTTGTGCCGATATAGATAAATTCTACATCATCTGATTTCATGTTTGCTAGCCCTGGGAGATGAGTTCCCGAAACTATCAAGTCCTGTTCAAAAGCCCTGATTTTGTTGGTCAAAATCCTACTTTGCTGCTGATATAATTAAACCTTTAAAGAAGCACCTGGGAAAGTATGTAGAAAATATATTAAAAAAGAACATGGACACGGTTATTGTTATAGTGTTGAAACTTGTTTTAAACATCTCAAAAGTCGCTTTCTACTAAGCTATGATTGGTAAACAATCCCTTAGGCTGTTGTGTATCTATCTACTCTTAAAGAAGTGAAATTGAATACTGAAAAAATCCTGATGCTTGATTTATTACCCAACTAAGTTTAGTTAGTTTATGATATGACGTCAACAGTATTACTCTAATATTTATTAAGACGTGATGGAGAGTGAGGAGTTAATGTATATCTTCAAAACTAAGCTTTTATGTGTAATTTTGCTAAATAAAAAGTACGAAATTACCAGAAGTCAGTGGTAGTATTCCTCGAAACAATAGCGCCCTCAAGAAAGCAGCTGCTCCCCCGAGGTGGTCTAAATATTTTGTAGTATTTGAGACTATTGTGCCTCTTCAACTTTTGCTCTTCCTTTGAAAAATTTACCCATGCCTCCTTACCCATGCCTCCTTAAAATATTTTTGTTCAATGCCCTTGGCGAGTAAAGAACAGGGCTGCTGACTGAGGTGTTTAACTATATAAGTCAATTGTGTCTACGACCAAGTTCATAGTAGGGGATATCATTTTCCTGATGAATCTCCGTGCTCAACAACTCTCTATCACAAAACTCCTCATCTGTCAAAATTTTTGGCTATTATATATCAGGCTCAAAATTTGAATATTCACATCTATAAACAAAACACAGCCTGTAGCCTAAATTATTCAACACCCTGGAAGTTTCATTTACTTAACTCAACTGCTTTCTAATATAGCAAGAAAGTAGAAACCCCCGACCATAATTTTGCCTTATTCCTAATTGTTTTCTGTTTTCAGCCATATTTTTATTCAAAGCCCTCTGAGCTTTTTAATTACTAGATGACAAGGGCGTATCAAGGGTTTTTGTTAAGGGAGAGGGTACGAAAAAATTAAAAAGCGCATCAAAAACTTGTTTATATGCATTTGTTCACGTTTTTACGAGTCGCGCAAAAATTTTGTGGAGGGGGAATCAAACTTGGGTAAAATTCTACTTTAGCTACTTTTGGCTATCTTGGGAAGCAGTTAGGTTAGGAAAATGAGACTTTCAGGGATGTGTCTACAGGCTAAAGTATGTCCCGGGAAGGTATTTTGAAGTACCTACCTCCACTCCTTCTCCCTCTAGAGGGTCATGAAATTTGCCTACATGACAGGTTCATACCCATTGAAATTTTGACAAAACAACATTTACCTTAATTTTCAGTTATCAGTTTCTTTTTCTCTGGCCTTAGCTCTGAAAATGCAATTTCAGTTATTTGAGCAGAATTTTAAGTCATATCAATAGTTTATTTCCAAAATTTAGGAAATGTATTAGCATATCTTTAAAACTTTATAAATTGGGATTGAGCAAAGTTGTGAAGCTGAAAACAATTTTTTTGTACTTCATTTACACAAAAGATCTATTTTGCAAGGTTTCACTTCTATAACTCACATATTTTTCAAGGTCAACGATGGTCAGGACCCACTAGAGAGAGAAGGAGTGGAGGTGGATACTTCAAAATATCTTCCCAGGACATACTTTAGCCTGTAGACCCATCCCTGAAAGTTTCATTTTCTTAACTTAACCCCTTTCCAAGATAGTCAAAAGTAGCCAAAGTAGAATTTTACCCAAACTTGGACCCCCCCTCCAAACCAACCCAGAGTTTTTTCCTTAAGATCTTGCTATGAAGAATATTACAAATTGGTAAAAAAAATCTTTGTTAAAAATACAAATAGCCTACAGAGTTCAGTAAGTCAAGGTACCTTAGAGGATTTTCAAAATACTGCCTGAGGTCAAAGGCCGTATCCAGGGGGAGTAGGGGGTTTGGTAAAATTTTTCGTTGTCCATATTATTGACTTACGAACAAAGTGAACATACCCCCCGATGCCTTTTTTATGCTCTTTAAAACAAACAATCCTGGATACAACCCTGCTGAGGCCGTTCTAACTCTAATATTGAAAAATTTTGTCTAACTGACAGGTTAAATATTCGTACTACATTTGTAGCTTACATGCAAAGGGCGCTTCTTGCCCTAAAGCTACAATTGCTACGTTGTAAGCTACAAGTTATAACAATTGAAGCTACATACTGGTACGCTTCACGCTATGAATTCAGATGTTTAAAGTCTGCGGGCGGTTTAGTTGTGTTATTCATCCAAGAAAATTCCCTCCCGCTTCCCCGAAATTTGGAGACTTGCTCCCAAATTTTAAAAACTCAAGAGCGGAAGCATTGCTCGTCCCTTAATGTGTGAATACTGCCCTAAACTATATCTGGAAGTTTACTAATATTATTTTTTTGTATCTTCTGGGCTAATTCGTGGTTTTGCACTCAAACTCGATTTTTCGTGGTTTCGATTCCATATTCAACACTATTTACAAATATAATGGTCTCTACCGTTACAATTATGTCCCCATCCCCCTATCCTAATGAAATGGTACAGCCTTAGATCATATACAAAACTTACCTTTTTTTCAAGTTGGTATGATTTTGCATTATGAACAGAAGTACAAAAAATAAGACATAAGAATTTTTTTTATATACCAAACATGCACATATCTAGGCATTGAGGGGGGGGGGAGGCTGTGACGGTAGCGATAATGATATTTGGAAAGTGTAGAATGAGGAATCAAATGGCGCTGCTCTTTGGTAGCCTAGTTATTGCAGCTAGTTCGGTAGTCTTTTACCTCTGTTGCGAAAATTTCGCAACAGGGGTAAAACTGTACTTAATAGAAATACTGTGATGAGAATCAAGGTTACTGGTGTATTGTCTAGAACACAACCAAGAAGTTTGCTATTAGATCTGAGAAATACCGGTTTATTTGTCTGCAATCGGTAGCCTATGAATAGCTTAGTCTTTGCGAGATAAACTATGATTTAGGTATAATTTAATAAAATATTTAATATATAGAGTCGGTTAGTTTACGTATTTAGGCCTAATATAATGCGTTATTTTTGTTGCTAAGGTTCCGTTACTTTTTTTCCATAATTTTGTTACTAAAGTCTTATATTTTCATCATATTTTGGTATAGGCTATTTCATTAAGATTTACCTAATGTCACTTCTTGAGTGTGTTCTGGATAATGCACAAGTACCGAATCAAGGAAGTTAACTTTTTTATAGCTAAGCCTAGTTTAGAGAGAAGGGAAGATAACTTTTTTTCTAACATAAAACTCAAAGATGAAAGGATGTGTACCTTATTTGAAGTTGAATCATGCACTTTTACATTCCAAGATTTATCACAAAGCCCTTTTGTATATTGTACAGGTGTTCCACATCCAAAAAAAAAAGCAATAGATAGCAAAGTTGAGTTACTTGTGGCTACTAGATGACCATGTCTACGAAATCGCACAAGTTGGATTCTGTTCATTCAACAAAAACCTTCCCGCTCTTCTGTACTGAAGCACTTCCACCGGGTATTGGGCTTGTATTATACCAACCCTATTAGCTAAAATTTGCTAATTCTTTCTTATAGATTGGATGAATAACTTTCAATGCTTGTTGCTTTTTAATTTCCTTCGAGACTTGCTGTCACTACACTTTGCGTTTGTATGAATTCATTTCCGTGCATTTTTAAGAATTACATTTTTATGAGTTACATTCTTGAATAACAATTAGGCAAAATAATTAAGGATTTGACCCCATAATTATGAGTTAACGCGTTTACTGATTACTATCAGTACAATTTATGGTAAATATTTACCAAATCATATTATTGAGTTAAGACTAAAGTGAATATACCACTCAATGCCTTTTTCATGCTTTTTACAAATATAATAATGATTTTTGTCGGAAATGAATTTTAGCCCCCACCCCTATATATACCAATTCAGGGTATTTATTTGCACATTAGGGGGTGGGGGAAAGTTTGAACTTACCTCTCATTTACATCAGAAATAAAATTACCCCCACCCCCACCCCTAATGTGCAAATATATACCCTGAATTGGTATATATAGGGAGTGGGGGCTAAAATTCATTTCCGACAAAAAATGATTATTATATTCGTAAAGAGCATAAAAAAGGGCATCGAGGGGTCTATTCACTTTAGTCGTAACTCAATAATATGATTTGGTAAATATTTACCCAATTTATGCTCTCTAGAAAATGACTTATAGACAGATGTCAATTACATCTCATAAGAAAACTCCCAAACTTGAGTCTTTTTTAAAATTTCTTACGAAAATATTACCATTGCTAATGAACAAGTATCAATTTCTGTATTAATTACCAGTGTTTAAAAATACCTTTGTTACAAAGCACACCCCGATGAATTTTTCGGGGTGTTCCCATTTGAGCGCTTTCCCATTTGAGCGCCACGGAATTTTGTTCCATTTGAGCGCCACGGAATTTTGTTCCCATTTGAGCGCCACGGAGTACCATTTGAGCGCCAAACCCAAAATTGTGATTTTGCGGTGGATGAAGCGTGGTTTGCTGCCACATTGATCTGTAGAAATATTTATTGCCACGAAGACAACGAACAAAACTGAGGATTTTATTGGGTCAATGGTTGTGAAATAACTCTGTACTGAGAGTTAAGAAGCTAAACGTTTGTTAAGCTTGTGAAGAATATAAGTGAAGATTTTACGCACGTTCATAGGGTAAGAACTGATTGCCGCTAAAGAAGGCTTGCTGGTCAAGTCGAAATATTCGGCTCTTTTTTTAGAGTTATTTCACAACGATCGTTTAGAAATGGAACGAAATCACCCAAAAATCGTGCCAAAAACGGATAATTCAAATTAATATATTGGTAAAAATACAAACAAAAACTGCTAATATCACACATCCGGCGAAATGTTATGTGCGACACCCAAGAGAAGCTCGTCTGCTGTTCGAGTTCCAGCCCTGTACTCCGTCGACAGCTTTTCGAGTCGTTCGTTCAGCCTTGCATACTTCTTGTTCGTCCGATGGATGACATGACCCTGGAGTAGCTGTGTCCTTGCAGAATCGACGACTGCTTGTTCTTCCTTCAGGAAAGAGATAAACTGCCACAAGTTCGGGTGGTAGCGACCGACTCTTCGGTTAAACCGCATGTGCCATGATTCGAGGTCGTTGTTTGTCCTTCGCTGGATGCCGTAGACTGACCAGAAATGAGGAGGACATTGGTCGAACCACTGACGGCTGAAGTAAGTGACAAACGGACGAGCCGAAGGCCAGGTACGAACGATGTGAGAAATGATTGGACCAGAATTGATTCTGACGATCGCTGGAGGTAGGAACGCCAGAGCCAGAAGCTTTCGAGGTGAGCCGTCGCTGGAATCAGTGTGTAACCGCCCGAGACATCCCTTCTTCATGCATCTCCAGCTCTTCTTTCTTCCTCCAGAAATCGGCTTATCGAATCTGTAGACGAAACCGTCGTGTTCTAGCAGTTGTTTATTCTTGGAGCTCTTCATTGTCAAACTGACTTATTAATACTAACCAGAAATATTGTTCCTGGCATCATTAAATACTTGTTATAAGAGGGTAAAAAAATATGCTCCCACACTAAATCCTATTGCATTTTGTGGGTAAACGGTTGTGCAATCGCTTACGCAATTAGGTCACCTGACCTTGCATCGTAAATTAGGATTAATGGGCGCTCGAAGTAAATGTTATAAGAGGGTGCAAGATTGTTAGCTCAGTTCAGTTCAATTTCGGACTTGGATAAGAGAAGAGCGATTTTCAACATGAAGAGGAAACGCAAAATATTATCTGGCGCTCAAATGGGACACAACTGAACTAATTAAAATACGGCGCGCAAATAGGAAATTCCCATTTGCGCGCCATGGCGCTCAAATGGGAAAGCGCTCAAATGGGATACACCCAATTTTTCTAGAGAAAGGAACAAACTTTCAAAAATATTTTGCAGGGGGACTGAACTTTGAAAAACTTAAACCTTTTGTTTGCCGTAAAACACGTATTTACCACCAAAAACTGCAAGATTTAACGCATTTTATACAACCCTATAGCTTTTCTGGTGCTATTTCAATATCGTGCAAATAACGTCTCTATGGGTAATTGAACCAGCCATATGCGCAAAGGAAGGTCTTGGGGCCCTTGTGCCTTTGCCCCTTTTTTAAAAAAAAAAACAACTGCAAAATCTTTATGTTTGTTTCGTATACTTCATTGGGTTTGGGCTATTGACCCAACTATCTCATGGATAAAGACCCGATATTATTCAAACAATATTCTACACGGATATATTTCAGCAACATTTAAAACTGAAATTGTGCAAGGCAGTTAGATGTGTTTTTTTTTTTTTTTTTTGATTAACAAATTAGGTATGCCACCCCCAAAATCCCCTCACCCTCAACCGCTATCTTTTAAGAAAGTTTGCATGTACTTGGTTTAAACCGACATTATCCGAGGACTCTCGGTCTCAGTGCAAAAGCAATCTGCGAGTTTTTATGGCCCGGTGCGAAAACGAGTTATGTCCTGGCTTGGTGCAAAAGCGAGCTAACTCTTGACTCGGTGAAGAAATGAGCGAACTCTAGGCTGCGATCTAGGCTAGTTGCCCCCCAAAAATGTGTAGAAAAAAAGTATTATATATCCCATGCTCCTTGACTATCCAGATATCGACCCCTCTTGTCCCCCCCTATTAAAAATGCTGGAGGTTCACCCCTGCAGCTGTAGATGGGCTATCGTGCTTCACAAGATTGTGCAGATGCGCTATTTTGATAACCTGTGTACATATGGTTTGGTTTGGTCTATGTTGCTACATTGCCGTGAATAGATCCTAATTCAACAGGGGCTCTTGATCTCTAAAATTTTAAATAGATAAGAGACGCTCCTCAAACCCTAGATTCAAAATCCACTTGCTTCCGCCCCCAACGCTTTCTTTGGGGCGTTTATTTTGATTTGGTTAAATTTTAAGAGCAGAAGTAGCCCCGAAAGTTTGAACATAATACCCTCAGTCGTTCTTGGGATACTGCTGAGATGTCTTATTGGGAATTAGCACTAACACAGTGCATTTTGATTTAATCTTAAGGCATCATTTAGTTTTTAAACTTACTGAGCAAATAGGAAGGTGGACTTCGGAGGAGGACTAATTGCCCTCCAATCACTTTCGACTATTAAAAAGGGCATTAGACCTCTCTATTTTCAATCAAATGAGCTATTTTTGAAGTTCAAAAGACAACTCCTTCGATACGAAGTGGTCTAAACAAAAAAAAAAAAAAAAAAAATAATACATTGTACCCACGTCAATCTTTACTATAAAAATGTCAAGCCTTCCAATCACTTTCGACTATTAAAAAAGGCACTAGCCCTTTAAATTTCCAATCGAATGAGCCCTTTTGGAGTTTCTACGACAACTCTTTCTACAAACACCTTATAATAATAATAATAATGTATTATTAAAGCTTTTTTTTACAGCCATATACAAAACAAAAAGAAAAGAAAAAGGATAAATAAAATGAATACATACTAAAATCACTATCCTCTTAATCAACACTCATACCCTTCAATGCAAAATTCACCACACCTACTACCGTTTGTGGTGAATCCGAACTCAAAATCCCCCGAAGTAGCCAATCATTACCCTCTTTCAAAACCTCCCCCCTTATATGAGAAAGCCGCCGGCATCGCAGGAGGAAATGACCCAGCCCAAAATCATGCTCACCACATTTTAGACAAGTACGCTGCGTTTCCGGACCTTCTCTATTTTTCCAAACTTCTTTTCCTTGTATTGGTAGACAATTGGCTCGAAGCTGAATCCACGTTTTCATATACTTACTAGGTAATCTCAGCTTCAAATATGACTCCTGTCCATAAATCCGCTTTATATCTCTATATAAAGTAAGACTATTCGACTTATCTAAAGCTGTCCACCAAAGTTGAATTTCCTGGTCGTGCAATCTTGCTTGGAATTCCTTTATGAAGTTTTCTTGGTCCAGTGGTCCCTGTCTTCCATTCCACGCGTTTGAAAAGCCTGTTTCCTGTAGTATTTTTCTGATATGTGCTGTCCAAGTGGTTTTACTTTTTTGGGTGAGAAGATCCTTATAAGCAGCAGAAACAAGTCTTTCCTTGGGTAAATTCAGGATTTTGAGCCAAAACTTGATCATCTGTATCTTTCTTCGTATTTTTAAACTGTAGATGCCTAGGTCACCTTTCAGTACTAGGGAGTGAGTTGTTTTATGTAGCCCATATGCATGCTTGTAGTATTGTAGTTGTAGAGTTTCTAATCCTTGGGCAGTCTGGTAGCCCCAAATTTCTGCTCCGTAATGCAGTATGGGTAAAACTTTTGTGATAAATATATGTTTATGAAGGCTGAGATCGCTTATTCCTGTTGTAGCGTTGCTTCTGTAAATACCGAAAAGTGCATTTTTCCCTTTTGTCGTAGTTGCTGATATATGTTGTGTCCATTTACCATTTCGAGTTACTGTAAAGCCCAAATATGTTGCTTTCTCTTCTATTTTTAAAATTTGACCTTCCAAATAAAACTTGGGGGTAGCTCTGGTTGCTTTTTGTTAAATATCAATATTTTGCTTTTCGATACATTAGCCTTCAGTTTCTTTTTCTGCAGATATTCTGCTAGGTTATTCAGTAGAGACTGTAGATTTTCCTCAGAATCAGCCAGTAAAATTATGTCATCTGCGAAAAGCAACATTGAAAGATTCAAATTTCCAAGACGAAGTGTTGGTGCCCATTGGCGTTGGAAAAATTGCACAATATCATTAATAAATATACAAAATAATTTTGGAGATAGAGTACTTCCCTGTAAAACTCCCTTACTTACAGGAAAAGAGGAAGAGACACCCTGTTGTGGAATTTTCACAAAACTTTTAGTCCATGAATACATCGAAGCTATTATATTCATAAACTGATGTGGTAATCCAATTTCACTCAAAGCTTCAAACAGCAAAATTCTATCTACGTTATCAAACGCTTTCTGCAGGTCTATAAGCTCAGCGTACAATTTACTATTTCCTTTAGAATATTTTTGTATCATTGCATTTAAAATGAATACTTGATCCACTGTCGAATATCCTGGTTTGAATCCACTTTGTTCTTCATTTAGAATACTATTTGCCTCCATCCATTTTCCAAGCCGTTTTTCCAAATTTTTTTCCGAAATTTCACCCCCCTTGTTTAAAAGACTTATAGGTCTATAGTTAGCATGACCGGCCGGGCTACTTTTTTTAAATTGGGGAAATACGAGTGAGGTCTTCCAAGCTAGTGGCCAATGTGTCGTAGATATTACTAGGTTAAACAATGATGTTAACACAGGGTTGATGATATTCCTTATCGGTTTAAATATCTTAACTGGGAGTCCGTCTGGTCCAGGTGCTGAGCCCCCTCTCATTTTTTGCAGTGAGTCATTTATTTCTTCTGGGGTAATGGGTTCAAAGAGGGTGTAATCTGTTTCTCTAAGAGGGAAAGGTCCTTGTTCGCTATCTGCTTGATTTATCCTTTCCTCTAGTGTGTTGTTCGTTTTTTCTGCATCTTTCTGTAGTGATTGAAAATAAGATGGCCATGTTTCCGGTGGTGGAATTTTCAGGGAATCGTTTCTTTGTTTATTGGATGACATATTTTTTAACTTATTCCAGAACTCTTGGCTGTTGCTTTCTTTAAAACTCTTACATAAAGCTGCTTGTTGGTGAAATCTGTATTCTTTCTTTTTCTTTTTGATTAGTTTTTTATGCTTTTTTCTTGCTTGCCTATATTCTCTTAGCGCAATATTTTTTTTTCCTCTTCCTCTCACAAGAATCTTTTTACTGTAAGCAGTAGATTATTCAGGTTTGAACTACTTTCTTTACACTCTTGGTCATAGAAATCTTTCTCTTTTCTTGGTTTCATAGGTGTGAGCACATTACTTACAATTCCCATAAGCCTTTCGACTACTTCATCTGTTTCTGATTTTGGTAATTCCATATCAGACCTTAACTGGCTCATTTCCTCTTGTACTGGTTCACTAAGAAAAGCCTCTTGTACAGATAGCCATTGTTCATTCGACCATTCGCAATAAATCCGGGGCGGAATTTTCGGCTTGTTTTTTCTTTCACCTTTATCTTTAGCCAGTATCCTATTTTGATTCATTGTTGACCGTCTACGTCTATATTCTTTCATCTCATATTCTAATTTAAGTGGGAAATGATCAGATCCAGACTGATGGATTACTTTTACATTAAGAGATATAGCCTGGAGTCCCATGTCCACCAATACATAATCTATTAAACTAAAACAAGGTCCAGAAATGCAAGTGTACTCACCCAAATCACCATCTTCCCCAAATCTGCCATTCCCAATCGCTAGCCCATGACCTCCGCACAGTGCCAGCAGCTTCCTCCCCCATGAATTAATTTTTCTTTGTCGATCCTGGCTACTTCGTGGGATAAGGTATACTGAAGGTATCATCTCACAAGGGTCATCATCATCTGAAACAAAACCTACAGTTAATTCTTGTTATATGGAAGTATATGCGTTAAAATCACCTGCTAGAAAAACTAAATCACTTGGGTAATGATATTTCACTGAACTCAACTCTTCCTCTAATATATACCATGTATCCTCAATACAGTATGAGCTATTTTCTGGGGACACATATACAAAACCAAATATAAACCATTTTTCCTGAAACTTTCCGCGCAACCAAATCAAGTTTTCAGATTTACTTGACAGGCGACGCAAATTTTTTAACATGTCACTCTTTACTAGTACAACTATTCCTCCATAGTTTCTATAGTTTCGCGATGTAGCCCTGTCCACTCAAAAAACTTCGCATCCGCGCACTATAACATCTTCCTCTGGCAACAACCATGTCTCTACAAAACATGTCACCATTGCTGTCAAAAATGAGTTATTTAAACACAACTCTCTCTTGTTTCTTAAACCTTGTATATTCCATGTGACTAAGGACAGTTTTTGTATATGGCTTGTGTCCTATTCAGTTAACACAAATGGTGGCTTTTCGTGAGGCATCTGTGAACACCGGTTTTTTGGTTTTTTGTCCATTTTTGAGCTACTGTTCATTCTTACATTTCTTTTCCCTTATTTGTGGTCATCATTGGGGCTTATAATGGAATCTAAAGTTCTTTTTCCTTTTACTGGCCCTTCGTTTATCCCGCTTCCGCCTGGTTTGGTGGGATCCGCGATAGTCATTGGCCTTTCGTATACAGTTGCATCACTATCGTTAGCGTTTCTACTTTCTATGTCCGAACAAGAGTCTCTATCACTTAAAGGGGATCGTATGTAGGCCCGACGAGGAATAGAATCCCTTTTTGAACTATCAACTCCGGTCGGTTGCTGACCATTTGCCGATTCTGCAGCCTCCACGACCTTTTTTTTATCAAAATCATAAGAAAACATCTGGTTGTCTATGTAAATTTTTGTACCACGCAATTTCAATGCTCTGTTTTCACTTATAGCTTGGGTTATCAGGGGTCTTAATGCTTTTCGGGCCTCCCGTTCCTCTGGTGTATAGTCTGGGGTGATTGAAATTCCATTTCTTTTAACAGTTTAGCATTACGTAGGACAGCATCACGAGTCATTTTGGTCGTGAATTTAACAAGGATTGGGCGGGGGTTCGAGGGTCCTCTCAGTCGAAGAGCATCTTGTATTTCGTTATTTGATAGTGAAAGGTTGGGCACAGAATTGTTAATACATACTATAATGTCCTCACTTAGTTTATAGTTCGGATTATTTGGATGCGGCATACCAGAAAACGTAAGATTGGTTTGTTTCAGTTCCTTTTCCAATCTAAATTTTATCTTATGTGACTCCTTTAATTCAATTTTAATTTCTGCGATTTATTGGGATGTCTTTACTTGATTTATGGCAAAGTCCTGCAACTTAGATTCTATCCCTGCCAAAGATATCATATGCCCCCCAGGGCATAAATAACAACCCTTGCCCTTAGGGCTGTGAGGGGGTTGTCATCCTGCAAAACATGACTTTCAGATCTTTCAACTATTCTGATCAAAATGGATATCTACAAACTCAGACTGCAGGTGTTGTGAGAAATGATGAGTATGAGAGGGGCATTCGTTGCCCTCCAATAGTTTTCGACTATTAAAAATGGCACTATCCCTTTCAATTTCCAATCATATGAGCCCTTTTTGAAGTTTCTACGACGACACTTTCAATAAAAAACTTTATATGCCCTCAGGGCATAACTTACAACCCTTGCCCTGAGGGCTGGCGGGGGGGTTGTCATCCTCAAAGACCTAATTTCCAGAAATTTCAACTTTGTTAAAGATAATTGCTATCTTAAAATGTTGATTGGATGTGTTTGTGGAAATGGGGGGTTAGTTGCCCTCCAACCACTTCCAACTATTAAAAAGGGCACTAGCCCTTTCGATTTCCAATCGAATGAGCCCTTTTCGAAGTTTCTACGACAACGCTTTTTATAAAAAAAAACTTATATGCCCCCAGGACATAACTTACAACCCTGCCCTGAGGGCTGTGGGGTGAGTGTCATCCTCAAAAACATAATTTCTAGATTTTTTAACTACGTCGAACAAAATGGCTATCTCAAAATTTTAATTGAAAGTGTTTGGGGAAATGGTGGGTTTGAGAGGGGCGTTAGTTATCCTCCAATCACTTTCGACTATCAAAAACGGCACAAGCCCTTCTAATTTCCAATCGAATGAGCCCTTTTTGAAGTTTCTACAACATCACTATTTATAAAAACCTTATATGCCCCCAGACCATAATTTACAACCGTTGCCCCGAGGGCTCTGAGGGAATTATCATCCTCAAAGACCTAATTTCTAAAACTTTTAACTACGTTGACCAAAATGGCTATCGAAACATTTTCATTGGATGTGTCTGGGGAAAAGGTGGTCGTGAGAGGGGGGTTAGTTGCCCTCAAATCACTCTCGACTATTAAAAAGGGCACTAGTCCTTTCAATTTCCAATCGAATGAGCCCTTGTTCAGTTTCTACGACAACACTTTCTATAAACACCTTATATGCCCCCAGGGCAAAAATTACAACCCTTGCCCTGAGGGCTGTGAGGGGGCTGTCATCCTCAAAAACCTAATTTCCCGAACTTTCTACTACGTTGAACAAAATCGTTATCTCAAAATTTTGATTGGATGTGTTTGGCTTTTAACTCCAATAGCTTTTAAGTATTAAAAAAGGCACTAGCCTTTTCAATTTCCAATCAAATGAGCCCTTTTGAAGTTTCTACGATGATGCTTTCAATAAAGACCTTATATGCCCCCAGGGTATAACTTACAACCTTGCCCTGAGGGCTAGGGGGGGGTTGTCATCCTCAAAGACCTAATTTCCAGAAATTTCAACTTCGTTGAAGAAAATTCCTATCTCAAAGTGTTGATTGGATGTGTTTGGGGAAATGGTGGGCGTGAAAGAGCTTTAGTTGCCCTCCAATCACTTCCCACTATTAAGAAGGGCACTAGCCCTTTCGATTTCCAATCGAACGAACCCTTTTTGAAGTTTCTACGACAACGCTTTCTATAAAAAAAACTTAAATGCCCCAAGGACATAACTTACAACCCATGCCCTGAGGGCTATGGGGGGAGTGTCATGCTCGAAAACATAATTTCCAGACTTTTTAACAACGTCGAACAAAATGGCTATCTCAAAATTTTGATTGAATGTGTTTTGGGAAATGGTGGATGTGAGAGGGGTGTTAGTTATCCTCCAATCAATTTTTACTATTAAAAAGGGCACAAGCACTTCTAATTTCCAATCGAATAAGCCCTTTTTGAAGTTTCTACAACATCAATATCTATAAAAAACCTTTTATACCCCCAGGGCATAACTTACCACCCTTGCCCCGATGGCTCTAAGTGAGTTATCATCCTCAAACACCTAATTTCAAAACTTTTAACTATTTTGACCAAAATGGCTATCGAAAAATTTTTATCCTGAAAGACCTAGTTTCCAGAACTTTCAACTACGCTGAATAAAATGGCTATCTCAAAATTTTGATTGGATGTGTTTGGGGAAATATTGGGCGTGGAAGGGGTGTTAGCTGCCTTTCAAAACTTTCGACTATTAAAAAGGGCATTAGCCATTCTAATTTCCAATCGAATGAGCCCTTTTCGAAGTTTCTAGGACAACTCCTTCGATACGAAGTGTCCTGGTATGGAAAACAAAAAACAAATAATTTATTGTGCCAATATCGTTCTTTACTTAGGCAGCGCGATTGCGCTGCCTATGAAAATTAAGCTTTTCCAACAGTGGATGATTTTGATTAAGGAATGACTGGAGTAAAGCTTCAGTGGACCCTGGCTCTTGGATTGTTTCAAATTCTATCTGGGTGAAGCTCAAATATTACAGATAATTCCGGGATCCAAGTCCTCTCCGGAAGTCGGAGATTTACTTCTAAACATGTTATTTGTGGACATATAATGGCTAACGTGAATAAAAGCTTCCATGACTTTATTTCGGGAGGGGAGGAGAGTAAAAATTTTGTTTGTTCTACTACGTTATCTCGTTTTGACATAAATTTGACAAGAATAAAAAAAGGAATGAAACATATCCAGCATAAAATAGCTATAAACTGTAATAATCGGATTTTTTTTTTGTTTTTTGTTGTTGTTTTTTTTTGGGGGGGGGGGTATAGATCCAATAGCTATTACAACCAATAGGTCTACTGATTGCATCCTTGCAATTCGTACTTGTCACACATTTTGTTCTTGGCTTATTTTTTGATCGAGTGATAAGCTCTCATGGGCAATTATGTCTTCAGGACAATCCTTTGGCAGGTCTTGCAATCATTATTGTATATTATCCTCTGTCTTTAATGTCTCAATGCATGAAAGACTTGACATAATCATAATTATGGGTAACAATGTTTTAGATCACCGTTTAAAAGCCGGAGTATTATTGATGCTCATTGTTCACTTGTATCTTAATGACATTGGTGACCTTTCATTCTTCTTAAGTATATATAACACCTTAAATCAGGGAATTTGTGACTTGAATGATCTTTTTAGATAGGCCTAAGTGAATTATTAATACGAACTTGAAACTAGAAGCCAATAATTTCCAGATTTGACACTAGTTTATTTGGACATCCTTTTGCATGTTTATTCGATACATGTGGCCTTGTGAAAAATAAATAAATATGTGGAAGGAACATTAAGTCGTAATATATCCTTGCAAAACTGTTCCAGTGGTTTTTCATGTATTTTTTTATTTATTTCATTTACTGTTGAGGTTCATTTGTCCCCCGAAACTCTGAAAGTTTCAATTCCATCCCTAAAGTCATTCCTGAGGTATACCAAATAATTTGAGAACTCTTGCTAATGATTTACACTAGCTTGTTCAATTAGACAGTTATGTCGGTCATGATAGTTCGTCCTGGCTTGACCTTTTTCTGACTCACCATTCGGGCTCTTTTATGGAAAGTGATCCATTTGCTTGCGACCATGTGGCAATTGTAGCTCGTGGATACTTGTACAGTATTCTGGCCTTGTGGAAAATAAATAAATATGTGGAAGGAACATTAAGTCGTAAGATATCCTTGCAAAAATATTACAGTGGTTTTTCAAGTATTTTTTTTATTTATTTCAGTCACTATTGAGGTCCATTTGTCCTCCGAAACTCTGAAAGTAGGAAGCAAGGCTGTATCCAGGGGGGGGTACCCGGTTTGAACCCCCCCCCCCGAAATTTTTGACCGAGTCGAAAATAAGTCGAAAATTAGTAAAATCTAGGTAAAAATCAGTAGAATTAGTCGAAAACTGAGTCAAAAATTAGTACCCCCCCCCTGAATCAAAACTGAATCTAAAAGGAGTAAATTTATCAAATGGAAAAATACATGATGAACACTTCACATGAGAACACTTCAATTACAATGAAACAAAAAACACTTAATGATTCATTCAGTAAGAAGAAAAATGAAATGCCAGCTATTTTCTTATGTAAAAAATGAAAAGCTCATCCGTTTTAAATGTAATTAATGAAATAATATGCAGACTGACGTAGCTCCAGGAAGATGCTGAGATTTTCTTCCTAGTTCGTCAATTTTAATCCAAGCACACTTTTATGAGACTTAGTATCAGTTGTTGAGTTTAAGCTTTGATTTTCATATGCTCACATTTCCAAATGCTTACAAAATTACCACCTTGATAGGATACCGTCTCTGCTTTAAATTAAAAAAAAAAATAACTTTTTTGCATCCCTGCTTTCAATAAAAAAAAATCGAGATATTATCATTTAAATGTAATACCCCCCCCCTCTGGATACCACCTTGATAGGATACCGTATCTGATTTAAAATAAAAAAAAAAAAAACTTTTTGGCATCCCTGCTTTCAATAAAAAAAAATTCGATATATTATCATTTAAATGTAATACCCCCCCCCCTCTGGATACCACCTTGATAGGATGCCGTTTCTGCTTTAAATTTAAAAAAAAATAACTTTTTGGCATTCCTGATTTCAAAAAAAAAAATTCAAGATATTATAATTTAAATGTAATACCCCCCCCCCTCTGGATACCACCTTTATAGGATACCATCTCAGCTTTACTATTAATAAAATGATTTACTTAATAATTAACTAGGTCACTATATGGTTCAAACAAACACGCAAAATAACGTTAAACAGCTTAATGTTCCTTGAAAAAAAAATTAAGGGTATGAGTAAAGGGGTACAATGACAACAACAAAAATGTATAAATTATTCAGATATACCTCAAATTATTGGAAAACTGAGTCTTAGATTCGCCGTGGCATTCAATAAGATTCAAAGAATCTACTTAAAAGGCAGCACACACAAAAGCCAAATTAGGCCAGTAGCCTATGAGAAATCGCAAAATACACAAGTCAATGATCAAGTCCCAATATGGGACCCTGTGTCTATAAAAATATTTCAATGATTTCCCAGGAATTTGATATCATTTTCTTCCGTTTCCACTTTAAATGAAAAAAATAATTATCTTTTTGGCATCCCTGCTTTCAATTAAAAAAAAAAGAGGTATTATCGTTTAAAAATGATAGCCCCCAATCCCCCCCTATTGGCAATAATTTTTAATTTTTTTATGAATCATATTTTTGGGGTAACTTCCGTGTCAATCTTTAATTCCCCAACCCTGTACATAGCCTAGTCTATAGCTAAATTTTGTCTCAAAAGAAGTTTTTTTTTTTTGGGGGGGGAGTAAATTTTTTAACAAAGAAGATTGTATTTTCTTTAATCTGTCAGGCGTTCAACAACTGTGCATTAAACATCAATAAAATCTTGTCTAAAAACAGCAAAAGAAAACAAAATTCTGCAAACTTACGATTCAGCTGTAGAAACAATCTGTCGACTATCAATTTCAAAATCCAACTGAAGCTGTATAGTAGTGAATGCGTTCTATTCAACTAAAATAAAATTCTTGACTACGAATGATGTAAGAAATAGCAATTGGGAAACTGCATTCGAAATGATTTAATCTCATTTCATAATGACGATACTTTTGAAAATGAGAACTGGGCCTCTCGTTGGCGGCGTTTGGTCGATCCGCTGGCGCGAAGCCGGGGTCTAATTCTGCTCTTGTTCCAGACGCTCAATATTCACATTGGCGCTTTGCTGAAAACCAATGTTATGACAAATAGTTTCTTTTGTGCTTAATATTGAAAATAAACATTAAAATTATAGTAACATTTTGAACTGATGAGGTTTCAGCAATTAATATCATTATGCATCAAATATTCATTTTAATTTATTAGCCCTTTTTAAAGTTGTTAAAGACGAATATAGTTTCACTATAAACAAGTGTTTGGATACTGCCTCCTTTCCTAACTGTAAATAAAAACCAAAAGCCTACTGCGTCATTGGCGCTTAACTGAAAACGAATTATGTTACAAATATTTTCTTTTCCAGTTCTTACAGCATTGAAAACAAAAATACAATTACAGTGAGATAAATTCTTGAACTGATGGATATTTCAACAACTAATATCATTATACATCAGATATTCAGTTTGATGTTACTTCCCAAGACTTTTAAAGACTCGTATAGTTTTTAGTAAAGCACCAAGGACACAGCAGGTTTTAGTCTTTTATTGTGAGAAAAGGATGCCCTACCAAAACTCTTGTTTGTAGTGATTTCTTTTTGTTTACAGCTTGATTTGCGCATTCAATTTACGTTTCACTCGTTTTAAGATTTATCTATTAATTTGCATTAATATCTATTGTATGTTTGTTTGCATTGATTGTTTATTCAAGTTCTGTTTGATTTAGGATTCGTTTATACTTCAATAGGAAAATATTTTTTTTCGTTTTAAGCTTGATTTTCATATTCAATTTAAGCATTACTCGCTTTAAGATGTATTTATTCATTTATATTATTACTTACTGTATGTTTTTGCAATGATTGTTAATTTAATTTCTGTTCGTTTTGGGTTTCATTTATTCTTTAATAGTAATTTCTGGTCGTTTTGAGTTTGAATTTAAAAGGTATTTGTATCTGTTGAGCTTAAGTTTAAAATGGCCTTTACTTTTCTTTGAAATATTATTTTTCGGAAAGTTTTTTTTAATTAATTTTTGTTCGTTTTTGATTGCAAAAAATTTCAAGCTTTTAAAAATTCCTTGTTTCAAAATCAAGCTTTAAAAAAAAATCAAATATTCATCAAAGTATCAAAAGTTGTATCAAAATAACAATATCAAAGTGAAGAAATGGGTTTGTGTCAACCTCGGAGTTTTTATAATCTGATTTTTGAACTATTTTTTAACAAAATTGCTATCTAAAAATTTTTATCGGATAGGTTTGGGGAAAAAGGGTACGGGGGAACCAATTAACCTTTGGTTTCTTTTGACTCTTCAAAAGTGAACTAAAACACCCTGTTTTCAATTAAATGAATACTCTTTGAAATTTAAACAAGTATCCCTTATATAAAAATCATATAAATCCCTAGAGCACAGCATACAATGCATCTCTCTGGTCCCTGGGGGGTTGTGTCGACCCTGGAGTTTTAATATCTGATGGTTGAACTATTTTTAACAAAATAGTCACCTCAAATATTTATCGAATGGCTTTGTCCTTCCGTCTGAAACGAAATAAGGTTTGGCGTGAATGTTTTTCATTGACTACTTTTTCAGTATCTTCTGAACAGATTGTCATATGTATTGATTCATTGATTCTAAATAACTTATTTTTTTCAAATGATTAATTAGTTATGAAACGAATCATATTACACATATTATGTTTGTACGACATATGTTGACCCCGGAGTTTTGTTATCTGACCCTTGATTTTTTTTAACAAAATGGCTACCTCAAAATTTTCATCTCGTGCATTTCGGGGAAAAAGGGCTTGAGGAAGGGGCTATTTGCCCTTCGATCACTTTTGAATCTTAAAAATCGAATTAGAACTTCAGATTTCCAATCAAATGAGCCCTCTCTGAAGTTTCTATGATAATTCCTTCCAAAACAGCTGTATATGCCCCCCGAGTATAACTTATGATTAATTAGTATATATAATTATTAAAACTAATGATTAATTAGTTATAAAACGAATCATATTATAAATATTATGTTTGCACAACATCTGTCGACCCCGGAGTTTTTTTTATCTGACCTTTGAACTTTTTTTTTTAACAAAATGGCTACCTCAAAATTTTTATCTGATGTATTTTATGGAAAAATGGCGTGGGGGTTAGTGGCCCTTTGATTACCTTTGAATTTTGAAAGATTTGCTAGAACTTCCAATTTCAAGTCAAATGAATCCTTTTAAAAGGTTAGGCGGGAATACCTTCCTACTCCCGGGCCCTGGGGTTTTTTGTTAACGCCAGAGTGTTTTTGCTAAACCTTTCACCTATTTTTAACAAAATGGTATTTTTAACCCTTGCATATAAAGCACCTTTGGGGGGAAAATAATTAAAAAAAATATTGAAGCTATATAAGGTTTATACATTCATTTATGTTTGCACCGGTTATCTTTATGTTCGTAAGATAGTTAATTTTAATTTCTGTTCGTTCGGGGTTTTGTTTATTCTTTAACTGTAATTTCTGGTCTTTTTCAGTTTTAACTATAATAGGAATTATTTTCTGTTGGTCGTGAGTTCAATATGGCTCTTTACTTTTCTTAGAAAACTTATTTTTATGCAGGTTTTTTCTTAATTAATAATAATAAAACATTGAAGCCTTGTGGCCTTTGCTATAGACAACTTAATTACATGCCTCTGATAAATCAAACGTGATTTTTTCACGCAACAATGAATGGATCGAAAAAATAGCTTCAAAATACAGTAGTTCGGCTATTTCATTTGTTGATCCAGAAAGAACAGGATCATTTTGATTAGACTATTTTTCGAATTTTTTGTGCCACAATAATTTAGCATTTATCGCAAAGTATGTATTTTAACCTTATTTTAAGTATGGCTTTAATTTTAAGTATTTTAGCATTTCCAGTTCATAAGAATTTCTTTCAGTAACTGAATAGAATATTCTTTATCTACCTCCAGTTGGTGTATTTTGCTTTGTATCTTAGCTTCCCTTTGAAGTTTCTTGAAACTTTTTACTTTAGTCCCATATAATACATAACCTGGTTAAAGTCTTTGGGGGGGGGGGGGCAGCGTAGATGGCATAAAGAAGAAAACTGTAGCGTAGACAATAGGAGAAGAGGGATGGTGAGGTCTTTGAACTATTTAAAAAAAATCTATCTCAAAGTTCTTATTGGATGGGTTTGAGGAAAAAGGAGCGTAGGGGGGGGGCTAGGTGCCCTCCAATCTCTTTCGATTCTTGAAAATTGAACTGGAACTTTCAATTTCAAATCAAATGAGTCTTCTTTGAAGTTAGTAAGAGCATCACTTCCATAAGACCCATATATGCCCCCAGGGCATAACTTACAATGCCTGTCCCCGGGCCCTCGGGGGTTGTGTCGACACCGGATTTGTTGTTATGTGATCTTTGAACTATTTTTAACAAAATAGCTATCTTAAAATTTTTATTGGATGCATCCCTTCCATAAGACCCATATATGCCCCCAGGGCATAACTTACAACGCCTGCCCCCGGGCCCTGGTGGGTTGTGTCAATACCGGAATTTTTGTTACATGATCTTTGAACTATTTTTAACAAAATAGCTATCTTAAAAATTTTATTGCATGCATTTTGGAAAAAGGGTTTGGGGGGAAGCTGGTTACCTTCCAATATCTTTTGACGCTTAAAAAGTGACCTAGAACTTTCAATTTCCAATCAAATGAGCCCTCTCTGAAATTTATACGAGCATTCCTTCCATAAGAACCATATATGCCCCAGGGCATAACTTATAACCCTTGCCCCTGAAGACTGTGGGGGGAGTGTCCTGCTTAAACATGTAATTTCCAAAACTTTCAACTACGTTGAACAAAATGGCTATATCAAAGTTTTCATTGGATGTTTTTGGGGAAATGGTGGGTGTGGAAGGGGTGTCATTGCCTTAGAATCACTTTGGACTATTGAAATGGGAGTTAGGCATTTAAATTTCGAATCGAATGAGCCCTTTTTGAAGTTTTTATGACAACGTTGCCTGTATAAAACCTTTTATGCCCCCAAGTCGTAACTTACAACCATTACCCTGAGGGATGTGGGGGAATCGTCATCCTCAAAGACCTAATTTCTAGAACTTAAAACTATGTTTAATAAAATGGCTGTCTCAAAATTTTGATGGGAAGTGTATGGGGAAAAAGTGGGCGTGAGAGGGGGGTTAGTTGCCCTCCAATCACTTTTGACCATTAAAAAAAGCATTACCCTCTCAATTTTCAATGGAATTAGTTTTTTTTGAAGTCTCTACGACGCCGTCTTCTATAAAAACCTTATATGCCCCCATAGTATAACTTAAAACCCTTGCCTTGAGGTTTGTGAGGGAGTTTCCTCCTCGAAAACATATTTTCTATCTGAAAATCAACTACGCTGAACAAAATGGTTATCTCAAAATTTTAATTGGATGTGTTTGGGGGAATGATGGGCGGGGGGGGGGCTAGTTCCCTCCAATCACATTCAACTATTAAAAAGGGAACTAGCCCTTTGAATTTCCAATCGAATGAGCCTCTTTTGAAGTTTCTACGACAACGCCTTCTATAAAAACCTTATATGCCCCCAGGGCAAAACGTAAAACCCTTGCCCTGAGGGTTGTGGGGGAGTGTCCTTCTCAAAAACATATTTTCTATCTGGAAATCAACTACGCTGAACAAAATGGCTATCTAAAAATTTTGATTGGATGTGTTTGGGGGAATGATGGGCGTGGGGGGGGGCTAGTTGCCCTCCAATCACTTTCGACTATTAAAAGGGACATTAGCCCTTTGAATTTCCAATCGAATGAGCCTTTTTTGAAGTTTCTACGACTATGCCTTCTATAAAAACCTTATATGCCCCCCGGGCATAATTTAAAACCCTTGCTCTGAGGGTTGTGGGGGAGTGTCCTCCTCAAAACATATTTTCTATCTGGAAATCCCCTACGCTGAACACAATGGCTATCAAATTTGATTGGATGTATTTGGGGAAATGATGGGCGTGGGGGGGGGTAGTTGGCCTCCAAACAATTTCGACTATTAAAAAGGGCACTAGCCCTTTGAATTTCAAATCGAATGAGCCTGTTTTGAAGTTGCTACGACAACGCCTTCTATAAAAAAAAGCTTCTATACCCCTAGAGTAAGACTTAAAACCCTTTCCTCGAGGGTTGTGGGGGAATAACCTCATCAGAAACATATTGTTCTTGTGAAAATAGCTTACACTAAACAACCTGAATATCTCCCAATTTCGATTGGAAGTGTTTGGGGAAAGAATGGGCGTGGGGGGGATAGTCGCCCTTCAATCCCTTTCGAATATTAAAAAGGGCACTAGAACTTTGGATTTCCAATTGAATCAGCCCCCTTTGAAGTTTCTATGACGATCCTTTCCATATGAAATGCCTCTGGAAAAAATAATAATAATAATAGTAATCAGAAGCAACGCTGTAGCGTTGCCTATAGTAAAGGCCATACGGCTCCAATGTTTTATTATTTATTTTTTTTTATTTTCCCCAGAGGCACTTCATAAGGAAGGAGTCGTCGTAGAAACTTCAAAGGGGGCTCATTCGATGGAAATCGGTAGTTCTAATGCCCTTTTTAATAGTCGAAAATGATTGGAGGGCAACTAGCCCCCCTTCCCCCACGCCCATCTAAAACCTACTGCGTCATTGGCGCTTTACTGAAAACTATATGCGTCTTGAACAGTCTTTGAAAGTATTAACAACATCAAAATGAACATTTGATTTATTATGATATTAATTGTTGAAAGATCCATCAGTTCAAGAATTTATTTCGCTGTAAATTGTATTTTTATTTCCAATGCTGTAAGAACTGGAAAAGAAAGTATTTGTAATTTAATTCGTTTTCAGTTAAGCGCCAATGACGCAGTAGGCTTTTGGTTTATTTACAGTTAGGAAAGGAGGCAGTATCCAATCACTTGTTTGTAGGGAAACTATATTCGTCTTTAACAACTTTAAAAAGAGCTAATAAACTAAACTGAATATTTGATGTATAATGATATTAATTGCTGAAAGCTCATCAGTTCAAAATATTACTATAATTTTAATTATTTTCAGAGATAAGTACAAAAGAAAATATTTGTCACAAAATTGGTTTTCAGTAAAGCGCCAATGACGCAGTAGGTTTTAGACTTTTACAGTGAGAGAAGGAGGTCATACCCAAACTCTTGTTTGTGGTGATTTTTGTTTGTTTCAAGCTTGATTTGCATATTCAATTTGTTTCACTCGTTTTAAGATTTATTTATTAATTTACATTAATATCTATTGTATGTTTGTTTGCATTGATTGTTTATTTAATTTCTGTTCGTTTTAACTTTCATTTGTACTTCAATAGGAAACTATTTTCTTCGTCTTAAGCTTGATTTTCATATTCAATCTAAGCATTACTCGCTTTAAGATCTATTTATTCATTTATATCATTACTTATTGTATGTTTTTGCTATGATTTTTTATTTAATTTCTGTTCGTTTTGGGTTTCATTTATTCTTTAATAATAATTTCTGGTCGTTTTGGGTTCGAATTTTAAAAGGTATTTGTATCTGCTGAGCTTAGGTTTAAAATGGCCTTTACTTTTCTTTGAAAAGCTTATTTTTTCGGAAAGTTTTTTTAATTAATAATAATAAATAATAAAACATTGGAGCCGTATGGCCTTTACTATAGGCAACGCTACAGCGTTGCCTCTGAAATTAGAAGCAACTTGTAAAAATTTAAGTATGTTACACCCTATGCATGTGAGGATGCAGTTTTTTCAATTATTATTGTTAATAATATTATTATTATATATATATATATATATATATATATATATATATATATATATATATATATATATATATATATATATATATATATATATATATATATATATATATATATATATATATATATATATATATATTATATTAGAATTTTATTAATAACCTGTCTTACAATAAACAGAAAAAGACAGAGCACAAACTAGAAAAAGAAAAGAAAAAGCAAAAACTGGCAAGAAAAAACAAATACAAACAGAAAGAACTACGTAATAACACAACTATTTGAGAAGGTGGGCCCACTTGTGATCCAGGAGCTCTAGTTTTTTCACGTAATTCTGAATTACCTCCTCCACGGCACTCAGAGGCTCAACAATTCCATATTTCACAGCAATATGGCGGTTTCTAACAAAAGGCGGCACTTGAAGAAGATATCGGGCATACTTGAAAAACACCGACCTTATGTCTTTCTTGTTTCGTGCACTCAGGAGCTTCCAAAAAGGAGACAGGTACATATATATATATATATATATATATATATATATATATATATATATATATATATATATATATATATATATATATATATATATATATATATATATATATATATATATATATATATATATATATATATATATATATATATATATATATATCACAGGAATAAGTCTTTGGCTTTTTCTTAGTTGGAATCTTGTAGAGAACAAACCAAAGGGAGCCAGGCAGGGGTCGCGGAAAAAGTAACACATTGGAAACATATACCTCTTTACTGCAGGCAGCGCTAGAGTTGCCTCTCATAAAAAGCAGAGCTTAAAGAAATGGTATAAATATACTACAAATTTTCTATAATTTATTCCTATTTTTGGGGGAGAGTGCCTATTTTCAGGGATATTGTCAGCATTGTAGGACATCCTGTTTATTTATCGGCTAGTTGTGGATAATATCTCTCATAGTGCTCAGCTAAATCCACTTCCCAAATTATCTCATCATTTGATTTGTTTTCAGAAGCAGCTAAGAGAGGGTCAAACACATTCTTCGCTACTTGCCTGTGGGAGACATTTCTGCAGGTCTGCTCAAACCTTTGGATTTGTAATGCCAAACTTATTCTTACATCTTCCTTTACAACTTCTTCACCAGCTTCTATGATGTCCTCAATCCCTGTTTTCTTTGCTAGGCTCTTTATCCTTACCCTTTGATTCAGTACTGCCTCCAGTAAATTATTTTTGATTACCGGCTAAATTTGGATAACGTCTTCTACATAACTCATCTAAATCCTCTGGAGACAACATTAGTGCTGTTTATGCTGATTTGCGATATTTCTTTGTTCTTAAGACTGGTAATTGTATACCTCCACTTAAGGGATTCAGATAGGTGGGGATCAAAAACGCCTGTGCTCAAGCCTCTGATGGTGTCGCTCACTTTTCCAAAAGTTTAATTGTTTCTACATAAACATACTGTTTGTATTCTCCTGATTTAACCTGATTTCGTGACAGTATTTGAATTTGTTAGAGAGAAATTGATATAACTAGTGCGGGGCTGATTTGGACTACAGAAAGCTGGAGAAATTCAAGTGTGATTTCTCAGTTTTGTTTTTCGTATATGTTAAAAGCTATTAGAAAAGCTGCAAAATTGCAAACAATGATTAGTACTCTAAAAGGGAAAGCATATAATGTCATTTCTTAACGCCTGTCATAGTTAATGGGACTGTAAAAGTTATTGTTCCAATAAATTACATCCCCTGTGACCGCAATTGATGGTGCTTTCAAATGAAATGAATCTCCAGTTTTTTTGTTTTCTGTTTTATTTTTGCATTCCTGTGTATGGTCAGTGTACACGCAAGCGATAGCTCAATCATATTTTAGCCGTTGACATTGTGCCATCTTCTTTTCAAAGTTGTAAATTTCATTATCCGTAAACCGGAAATCGGCTTGCTTTGGTTTTTCGCAAGAGTAATTTCACCATCAAAAGGTTTTTTTCATAAATCAGTTCATCTTTTTGGTTTCGCTTCCACGTTTCAAAGATATTGCTCATTAATTATAATTGCATAGGGCTACTCATAAAAAGACCGTATAATCACTGTGTACTCGTCAGTGAAGACCCGGTAGGAGCAATACTCATCCAATAGCAGCCATGTATATAGAAATTTATTTCCAAGTGCCCAAATTTGGCATTTTATTAAAAAATGGCTTTGTTGTGTTTTCATTGAGAAAATTGAAAAAAAAAAAAAAACAGAATTGCCCCCACCCCCCTAAACTTTGAAAAATATATCTTTGTCCCCCTGAATATCCGTGAATTGGCGCCACTATATCTCATTGACTCGTTTTTTTTTTAAGATACCTTGAGAAGTCGTTAAGATATGCAGTTCGCTTGGAGAGACTCTGCCTACCAGTGTCAGTGTCCATATTAGAATCAAGTAACAAATGGATATTTGTTCAGAGGTTGACTTCTGGTAATGCTAGCATTGAATTTGTGCAGTTAGCATTTGACTTAGTCAAGGATTATTTGCCCGATGATGTTACGGCTTGGGAAACCATACTGGGAAAATCTATCAAGTGTAATGAGGTAAGTATATTTCCGCTGTTTTTTGTTTAAATTCCAGACTTGAAGATAAAACCGCGTTCTCTTATCAAACAGTTCGTGGCAACGAACTGTAAGTAAGGAGCGACCCGGCTCAATAGTAACCGAAACTCTAAAAACGGATTTTCTATACCAATAGATATATTAAAAGAATAGAGTTTTTATGCTGATTTCAAGTATATAAGTTTCATTAAGTTTAGTCTTACCCATCAAAGGTTACGAGCCAGAGAAAATTCGCCTTATTTTCGAAAAAGGGGGTAACACCCCTTAAAAGTCATAAAATCCTAAATCACACCATCAGATTCACCGTATCAGAGAACCATGTTGTAGAGGTTTCAAGTTCCTATCTGAAAAATGTGGAATTTTGTATTTTTTGCCAGAAGAAAGATCACAGATGCATGTTTATTTGGTTTTTGGTTTTTTTTTCAGGGGTGATCGTATCAATCCAGTGGTCCTAGAATATTGGGAAAGGGCACATTTGAACGGAAATTAAAAGTTTTAGTGTCCTTTTTAAGTGACCAAAAAAATCGGAGGATAACTAGGCCCCCTTTCACGCCCCTTTTTTTCAAAATCGTCTGGTCAAAATTTTGAGATAGCCATTTTGTTCATCATAGTTGAAAGGCCGAATAACTATGCCTTTGGAGATATCATGACCCCCCCCCCCCCCAGCCTCCGGGGAAAGTTCTTTAAGTCATAAAATTTGCCCATTGCTTACGTATAGTGTTTGCTATTGGGAAGTATGCATACATTTTTTTGTGCGGGGAAGGGGGAATTTTCTGCTGATAGGATTTTTCACGGGGATAATTTTCCATGGGGAGCAAAGTTTCCAGAGGATGAATTTTCAAGGGGAAATTTTACACTGTGGGAATTTGCCAGAAGTCCTATACAAAAATTAAATTAAAAAAAAGTTTGTTTTAACTGAAAGTAAGAAGCGACATTAAAACTTAAAACGAACAGAAATTATTCAGTATATGAAAGGGACTGTCCCCTCCTCAACGTCCATTTCTTTACGCCAAAGTTTGACTCTTTCTCACAACTCTACTTTTACAACAATAGAAAACTAGGGTAAAGAGCGGGAAGTTTAGGAGGGGACAGTCCCTTTCATATGCGGAATAATTTCTGTTCGTTTTAAGTTTTAGTGTTGTTCCTTACTTTCAGTAAAAAAAAACTTTTTTTTATTTAATTTCTGAAATTAAATAAAACAGAGATTTTCTAAAAAAAAAAAAACACGAAAAACAAGTGAATATGGATTGTCCGTTTAATTGACATATACTGATATTTATTCCTTAAAGTTTTTATAACCTTTTATTTGTGAAAGTAAGAAAAGTGAAAACATTTCAAACGTATTTTGGTTTCAGTAAAGCGCAAATTGTGTTCTGATCTTGAGAAGGCATGGGGGTTATCAAACCTACTCATGTAATTTTTGCTCGTTTTGAGTTTGACTCGGTTATTTATTGTAATTTCTGTTCGTTTTCAGTATCATTTATTTATTGATAGTGTTTTGTGGTAGTTTTATGCTTACAAGATTATTTGACTTTATTGTTGCTCATTCTTGGCTTAATGGAGCTCTTTACTCTTCTTTGAAAACTTTTTTGTGGAAAAAGTTTTTTAAATTAATTTCTGTTCGTTTTTATTGACATTGTCTTTTTAATGGAAAAAATACTATATTATATCTTTTCAGTTTTTTCTATAAGAATCCAAGTATGGGCTGCTACTTGTATGTTGGAGAAACTTTTTCAACAATTTTGAATCCTGACAGTTTTTAATTTAATTTTATAGCTTCTGAAGTTGATCTGAAAAATAAAACTTAATACCATTTCCAAAAGATTCTATCTATGCTCTTTGACAACCTGGACATACTTAAACTCTTGTTATTTATTTAAATTGTAAGAGCAGAAGTAATAATAGTAGTATCCCCAAAAGATTCCACTTAATACCTCCAGTCGTTCTCTATATATTGCTGAGGTGTCTTATTGGCAACCAAAACAATGCCTTTGATCTATTTTAAAGCAACATTTAGTTTTGAAGCATAATGGACCAATTGCATAATTGTGGAGGGTTGACATGCCTAATATCCCCAAAGACATCGCTGCTGGACCGTTCTACTATGCTGAACAAAATAAATGTCTCAAAATTTTGACTTTATGCATTTGGAAAATGAATGGGCTCGAGAGAAGGGCTCCTTGCCTTCCAATCTCTTGTTGCTCTTACAATTGGCACCATAACTTTTAATTTTGAATTGAATTAGCTCCTTTAAAAGTTTCAATGAAATTTCTTGCTATTATAGAGTGGTGTTTTTTTCAACAATTTTCTTTCTTTCTATTTCTTTCAACAATTTTGAATCCTGACACAAAGAGTATTTTTTAATTGAACTTAATAGCTTCTGAAGCTGGACCTGAAAAATAAAACTCAATATCATTCCCAAAAGACTCTATCTATGCTCTTTGACAATCTGGATACACTTACGCTCTTTTTATTTATTTAAATTGTAAGAGCAGAAGTAGAAATAGTAGCATCCCCAAAAATTTCAACTTAATACCCCCAGTCGTTCTCGATATATTGCTGAGGTGTCTTATTGGCAATCATAAACGCAACGCCGTTTGATCTATTTTAAAGCAACATTGAGTTTTAAAGCATAGTGTGCCAATTGCATGATTGTGGGGGGTTAACATACCTAATATCCCTAAAGACATAGTTGCTGGACCGTTCTACTATACTGAACAAAATGGCTGTCTCAGAATTTTGATTGGATGCGTTTGGAAAATGAATGGGCTTTAGAGATGGGCTGCTTGCCCTCCTATCTCTTTTTACTCTTAAAATGGGCAGCAGAACTTTTAATTTTTAATTAAATTAGCTCCTTCAAAGTTTCAATGATATCTATAGCAGTGTGATTGTCCTTGGATCAAAACGCACTAAACACATGTTTCACAAGTTGGGTTTGATTCCTACCAAAATTAAATTGTGTGTTTTTTGTTTTTTTTAATGGCTGGTTACAAATCTTTTGAGGATATTGAAATACAGACAATAAAAAAACGTCAATTATGCATTTCACAATGCTAATCACGTCGGACCCTGCTAAAATCTAAGTCATGTAAGGATTTTGAACATTTTTTACCGCTGGAACAAAAGTTGTGAACGTAGCCCTCTGGAGCTTGTTGATTGAGCTTGGTGATTAACAAATCTAATTACAAATACATGAAGGTGATTAACAAGAAGTGATTACAAATACATCAAGTACATATTTCACAGTTTACGTTTGATTCTCACCAAACCTGGCACACAAGAGCCGCATTTTCAGGCTCAGCGGGTTCGAACACGGGTTGTTTTCGTCTAGTTTTAAGTTTCTAGTTTTTCGTCTAGTTTCAGCGGGTTCGAAGTTTCAACCCCGTGTTTGATGTACTAGATGCACTGATGCACAACGCTTAATGCACTAGACGACGCGTGTTCGAACCCGCTGAGCCTGAAAACGCGGCTAAAGATTCTATTTCTTGATTACAAATACGGGACTAAGATTGCGCAAAAAATCTCAATATCAACACGCTTTAAGTACGGTACTTGTTTCACAAATAATGTCTGATTTTAACCCAAGTTTGTATTTTACAATTTCTGGGGTTATTGACTCCAAATTGGAGCCTAATATAACAATATAGAAGTTCATCATCAATTTGTGGCTACTCCTTCCACGAATACTCCCCCACAACTAATGCGTCTATGTTATTAATTAGCATTAACAACTAATTTTCGTAAAATTTGTTAGTAAATAATACTGCTAGTGTTAAATACAAAACATGCATCAAACAAGAAAAACTAACAAAAAAGCTAAAAAGAAAATAGGGATGTTTCTGTGAAAAGTAAAGAGCTAAGTAAAAAGTCGAAACGAACAGGAATTAGCTTATGTAAGATTTCGAACTCAATACGAGCTCAAATTACTATGAATGAAGAAATCAGACCTAAAACAAACAAATTACAATGAATACTGAAACCAAACTTATAATGAACACAAATTATCGCAATTAAGTGTGTTGTTACCGCCCTCCCAGATCCCCGAAAAATTTGAGTTGTGCTTGGCTAAACACTGCTGTAGATGTATAGCGTGGTTTTAATTGCGTATGCGATATTTGAAGTTTTGTTTTTGGGTGTTTTTTTTTTGGGGGGGGGGGGAGGAGGTACCTAGGTTAGGTTGGTTAGGTTACGTATTTAATATATGATATGCTTTGTCCCCTATTCCCTCTATTCCCCCTAATGTGCAAATATATAGCCCAAATTTGTTTCTAAACTATTCTATATTCATGCTATTTTATTTTATTTCATTAGTTTTAACCAAACTAGCAGTATATAAAAGAGTGGGTATAACGCAGAAGTACCAAAACAATATATCCTTTATACAGTTTTTCTATTTAATCTTCCAAGTATTCTTGTTTTTGAAGTCTGTGTATCTATAAGTATCACATTAATTTAGTAGTCCCTAATTTGCAATAAGTTGGCATTAGTAGCTTCTTCTTTTTATTTCCATTCTTCTCAAATGTATAGGGAATCAAATGACAAAAATAAACCTTCAAATTAAACAATTTACTTAGATTCCGATGAAGCGAAAATAAAACTCCAGTCATTCGGGTATTTTCGTTCGCTTTTATGCAATTGCTTTTAATTGGTGATAAAGAAGTTTGTTTTGTTCCATTAAATAGAGATTTATTGATATCTGAATAGAAATAACATATAGTTAAGTCACAATAATTTTAAGGAAAGTTTGTATTCATATTTATTCATGTCGTTTCAAAATTTGTTTATGATAAAGGAAACTATACACTAGAAGTAAAACAAGGAAAGACGTCTCTGAAAATGCTACAATTGTTTTTAAAAACAAAACAAGGAAAATTTGCTGCGTTGCCACATCGGCTTTGTTTCTTTTTTGTTCAGATTGTTTGGAGGAACTGCAGAAATTGAGGTTTAATTTTTCTAAATTCTGTTAGGATAGACACATGAACTGTGGTTCTCGGAATTATTTTTGTATGGAATTTTTTTTTATTTCAGCAGAGTAATCTCTTTGCTTGGTCGTTGGCGGCAATCTTTCCAGAGAGGTATGAGCCTCATAATTTTTTTTGGGAGGGTGTGGTGCAAAGTTTAGAGGAAAATCGATTTTTTCCAGAAGATTGCCATATTTTCCCGATGTTTCAAAATTTAGTACTTTTATATTCTGGATGTTCAAGGTTCGAGGATAAGTCCCCACCCTTTTGTGAGTGCTTATGTCGTTGTGAAAGTGCAAATTATTCTCATTTTTTCTCTATTAATTCAATAAATCAGTCCTATTCAAGGGTCGTGTTTGGACCAGTTTTGTCAGTTGCTTGGTCTACAGTTACGCCGCCTAAAAGTGAAAATGCGCCGAAAGTTCAATGTTTCTAGTGAAAATGTACCGAATGAAAGAATTTTCTTCTAAAACAATGCGCCGATTCGAAAAATTCAATGCGCAGCCGCCTAAAAAAGCGCCAAACTAACAAACAAGTATGTGTCCAATAAGAGAGTCATGCATACTCCTGCTATTTACCCTTGCCCCAGCCATTTAAACATTTGCCTCTCAATTACTTGGACTATCTGTCTTGGCTTTTTTTGTCTACAATTAGCCATGTCTTGATGCAACCTATGCAACCTACTGCAAAATACTTGATAACTTCAATTCAAGTTCTTTTTTAGTTCCTTCTAAATGGTGCCCTTATCTCCAGGACTCCCCTTTTTCGTAATAAAAAGTCCAAATGTCGACCAAGAAAACCTGTAACCCCCGTTTTTAGGTTTTTAACGTTGGGGAATATATGAAAACTACAGGGATGCAAAAATGGTTAATGATTTTGAAAGAGTTTGGAAATGTAATGAATCGGTTGAAAATTTTTTTTATTAATAAAAAAAGAATGAGATCGACACGTTATTGTATTAGTGTAACGTACAAACAGTTTCACTTTTCTTGGGGTGTTTTTGATAGCGAAAAAGTTGTTGAATGTATTGTTGACTTCATCATTAACTGTGAAGGATTCACACTGAAAGACATCGTCGAGATGTGCCATGAGTCAAGAATTTAGTTTGCGGCTAATGGGACATGTTCGTCGAGCAAGATATCTAAAGAATTTGTTTCTGAAAAGTTATGCTGCTCACTTTGACTTGACTTACTTACTTGACTTATGTCTCCTGCCGGGCGCTGCTCGGCGTAGAGAGTGACGTCTGCCTCCTCCATCCACTTCGGTCCATGGCAAGCGTTTGCACATCGCTCAACCTGATATTTGTCATCGCCAGGAACTTGGACAGGCTGTCAGACCATCGTTTCTTCGGTCGGCCGCGAGGTCGCTTCCAACCGGCTTTGACAGGGTCGAAGTCATGGATCGTTTTCGCAGGTATGTGTGGAGGCATTCGGAGTAGGTGTCCGAACCATCGTAGTGTTCGCTCGGCTGCTCGGGTCGAAAACCGAGACTGCTTGGTGAGCTGCAGCAGCTTCTCATTGCTGACAAAGTCAAACCATCGTAGACCTTCGATCCTCCTCAGGCTCTTCGACTGAAAGACATCAATTGCCTTGAGGGTTGCGGCTGAAGCTTGCCACGTCTCAGCTCCATAGAGCATCACAGAGCCGACGAGTGCATTGAAAATCCGCAGCTTTGTTGTGCGACTGATGTTCGGTTTTCGCCAGAGGTGACGGTTCAGTCTGCCCATGGCAGAAGACGCTTTGGATATTCTCGCTTGTAATTCAGAAAGAAGTGAGCCATCTGAAGAAATTATGGAGCCCAGGTAGGTGAACCTTTGGACAACTTCGATGCTAGTGGTGCTATCCAGGCTAACTGAAGGATTGGCAGCAGGAGAAGATGGGTCTATGGCCATAATTTTCGTTTTAGTCCGGTTTATCTGCTGTCCTACTTTTGCAGCCTCTTCTCGTAGGACTCGAAGCGCTTCCAGCAACTCCAGCTCCATGGAGTCCGCCAGAATGGCCAAGTCATCGGCAAAATCAGCATCTGTAATGATACGATCTCCAAACTTGAGTCCAAAGCTGAGACGTGAAGAAGTCCTTGTCATAACGTAGTCTATGATGACATTGAAGAGCTCTGGGGTAACTGCACATCCTTGGCGCACTCCTGTCGTGATTTGGAAGAACAGGCTGCGGCCGTTTTTTTTTTTTTTTTTTTTTTTTTTATGCTGCTCAGGTGTTGTAAAATTCCTTTTGATGAAAACTGGAATAACGGCATTATATATATATATATATATATATATATATATATATATATATATATATATATATATATATATATATATATATATATATATATATATATATATATATATATATTTTTTTTTTTTTTTATATATATATATATATATATATATATATATATATATATATATATATATATATATATATATATATATATATATATATATATATATATATATATATATATATATATATATATATATAGAAGATTATAAAAATATATAAATCGTAAAAAGTAAATATATTTTAAATCAATATCGAAAGTATATATTCGATAAGGTTTGGAACTACCTTTCAGAAGAACACAATAAATATGGTTTTGTGAATCCTGTTTTCAAAGATATTTTCAAATGCGAACTGTGCCTAATTTGCAAACCTAAAGGTTATAGAAACTATGTATTCAGAACTGGCAGAAAAATTATACTTTTTTTCACGAGTTAGTGATTTATATTGATCTGATTTTAAAACTATTTTCAAATGTCGTCAAAATATTCTCAAAGTGTTCTTAAAGAATATTATGGAGTTATGGACACAATAAAAGTGATACAAGTGAATAAAGAAAAGAGCTAAAAAGAAAATTAGATAGGTAGAAAGAATCCTACTTCTTAAGCTTGACAGAAGGTACAGACACTACGGAAGTATAGAATAGCAAAATGACGTCAATTTTTTTTTTTTTTTTTTTTTTTTTTAAGCATAACTTTCCGTTTTGGGGGAAGAGGGGACTTCCAAAGTTCAGCAATAAGCACTGGAGAAAGTAAAAAAAAACATTGTTCTAATATTTTTTTATTAAAAATAAACTTTAAAGGTAAGAACATTTGTTTTATTCATGATTGGGAAGTAATTTCATGTCAAAAACTATAAATTATTCAAGAAATCAATCTTTGGTGTGATCAATTAAAATATGGTGCGCCTTTACAAACTGTGAATGTGGCTATTAGCCTATGAACTGTAAGTAATCATTCAGTCAATAACTCAGAAACTAAATTAAAGACGGTTCAAATGATTTCTTGTGGCTTGATAGCTTGCACACAGGATATTAATTGTCCAGGCAATACGGTTGTCATTTTTTAAAGGGAGTTTTAACGTAAGTAAGCAAGTTGTTGCGCTAAAAGTCCTAGGGCCGTGACAATACAAAATTACATAAACTAAGAAAATCACAAAATCTACTTTTGTGTTCCATTGCCAACCTGAGTAGCCTATTTTAAACAGATTTCGCCATCTTATGAGCATCAAGAAAATGCTAGCACATGCAACCTTGAACTATGTAATAACATTTGTGCTGCATTTATAAATATAAAACATACTCAAATAATTTATATACAAAGAAAACAACATTGACCTTCAATGTAAATAAATAAACCGTACTTATAGTATTTCTTGTTCTAGTAGTTTTTTTAATGTTTCCCACTATAGGCTCTGTAAATTTACCCTCACTCTTTGTTTTATCCTCACTCTTTGTTTGTGAGTTGAATTACATAAACATGTGTGGCCAGGCACGTACGCAGGAATTTGTTTCGGGGGGGGGCTCAATTTGTTTTGGGGGGGGGGGGTCCAAATCCTTCAAACCCATTATTCCGTGAGAGAAAAATTATGGGAAAATGAAAAAAATCGTGAGATTTCGGGAGGGGGGCGGGCCTGGAGGCCCACCCTGCGTACGTCCCTGAGTGTGGCTACCATAACTGGTGAAAATTAACCCCCTACCCCCCTTTTCCAAATATGAAATGGTAGTCCATCATGTTCTGAGGCAAGTCTGCCTGTCTTTTTCACCATACAACTCCAAACCTCAGACCTGAATCTATAAAATAGATTGTAGTCTAGATGAAATTGGAAGAAGCAGATATGCAAATGGATGAAGTTCCCCCCTCCTTCACATGGAAAAAAATCTATGCCATTTTAAGGAACGTCAATTTTCTTTTCTTTTTTTATCAGAGTGATCTGTACTAGCTTATCAAACAGTTCGTGGTAGCGAACTGTAAGTAAGGAGCGACCGGCTCAATGGTAACCGAAACTCTAGAAAACGGGTTTTTGATACCAATAGATATATCAAAAGAATCAGATTTCAATGCTGATTTCAAATATATAACTTTCATCAGGTTTAGTACTACCCATCAAAAGTCAAGCGCCTAAGAAAATTTGGCTGATTTACGAAAAAAGGGGGAAAGACCCCCTAAAAGTTATAGAACCTTAATGAAAATCACACCATCATATGCAGCGTAACAGAGAACCCTACGGAAGAAGTTTAAAGATCCTAACAAAAAAAATTTTTAATTTTAAATTTTTTGCCCGAATAAAGATCCGGGTTGGGTGTTTATTTGTTGTTTTTTTTTCTTTTTTTTCCCATGAGTTATCGGATCAACCAAAGGGGCCGATAAAATCGTGGGTGGTAGCATTTTCAAGTAAATTAAATTTTACATTTACCTATTTAATTGATAAAAAAAAATTGAGGGAAATTCGGCCCCCTCCCACGCTCATTTTTTTCCCAAAGTCACCCGATCAAAATTTTGAGATAGCCATTTTGTTCAGCATGGTCGAAAATATGATAAAAATGTCTTTTAGGATGACTTGATCCCCCAAAGTCCCCAGGGGAGGGCTGAAAGTTATGAACTTTACTCAATGTTAACATATAGTATTGGTTATTGGGAAGTATACAGACTTTTTCAGTGGAGATTTTTCTGGTAGGTGGGGGAAGGAGAGGGTCGGGGGCTATATGGACGGATCTTTCCATGACGGAAGTTTTCATGGGGGAAGGGAACTTGCCATGTAGGGGGCGCCGGACTTGCCAGCATTATTTATTGGTTATTGGGAAGTATACACCCATTTTCAGGAAGGATTTTTTCTGGAGGGGGGGGCTAGAGGAGGGGATTACTCTGGAGAATATTTTCGTGGAGGATGTTTCTTTGGGGTAAGGGACATTTCTATGAAGGGGGCGCCGGATTTCCAAGCATTTTTTAAGAAACGATCAGAAGTTAAGTAAAAAAAACAAGTTCTTTCAACTGAAATGTAAGAAGGAATATTAGAACTTAAAACCAACAGAAATTATAACGTATGTGAGGGATTCTCCCCCAAGTCAATACCTCGCTCTTTACGCTAAAGTTTTTTTTAATGCTTTCAAAAGAGCTATCTATTCTATTTAAACGACCTTTGTGATTAAGGGGTTTGTGAATCAAAATTTTTTTTAACTTTTAACGTCAAGAGGGTGGTATTGAGTAAGGGGAGAACCCCTTCATATAAGTAATAACATATACGTAATAAAAAAAACAATAAAAAAACAAGCGATACGGCTCAATAATAATCGAAACTTTTAAAAACGAAATTTTGATGTCAATAAATGTATCAAAAGAATGTGTTTATAATGCTGATCCTAAATATATAAATTTTATTAAGTTTAGTATTACTCATCAAAGGCTACGAGCCTGAGAAAATTTACTCGATTTTTTAAAGAGGGGAAAACATCCCCTACAAGTGAAAGAATTTTAATGAAAATCACACCGTCAGATTCAGCGTATCAGAAAACCCTAGTACATAGGTTTCAAGCTCATATCTGCAAAAATCTGCAACTTTGTATTTTTTGCCAGAAGAAAAATATACGAATATAGAAGTTAGTTACGTAAGTTAATTTGTAAAGACATCCATTTAGCAAAAGAAAAGTAAAATTTTTATGCAAATAAAAGCTGCATTAACTAAAAAACGATCAGAAATTAAATAAAAAAAACAAGTTTTTTAAACTGAAAGTAAGGAGCGACATTAAAACTTAAAACGAACAGAAATTATTCCGTATATGAAAGGGGCTGTCCCCTCCTCAACGCCTCGCTCTTTACGCTAAAGTTTGACTCTGTCTCACAACTTTATTTTTTAAAACAATAAAAAACTTTAGCGTAAAGAGCGAGGCGTTGAGGAGGGGACAGCCCCTTTCATATACGGAATAATTTCTGTTCGTTTTAAGTTTTAATGTCGCTCCTTACTTTCAGTTTAAAAAACTTGTTTTTTTTATTTAATATAAGCAAAAGCTAATCAGCGCAATAGTATTGACTAAGTTAAAGTTTTATACAATTTCGAATCCCTTTATGTCCAAGCAGTCCCATTGGATCAAAATTTTAGGGTATCTCTTTTGTTTCAGAGCGGTTGGAAGCCCCAACAAATAAATCTCAGGAGGTAATGTGATGCGAGCAGTCCTAAGGGCAAGGTCCTAACAATACAAGTAGCCCAAACTTATACAGAACCTTCATATATTAATTTTAGTCTATCGCTGTTAATCCTTGTTGGCCTCGTTTGAACTTTTGCCATGGTTCTTTACATTGTGACTGCTTACTAAGAATTGTTTCCTCGTAGTATTGAATGGCTTGGATTTTCAAAATTGTGACTGCTCAGGGCTGAATCAAAATATATAGGAATATTAGAATATCCAGTTTTAGGGTCTTCTTGAAGCTTTCCTTGTGTTGTTGGAAACGTTTACCCAAGATTTGATGTATTCTAGCGGTGCAATAATTTCAGCAGTATCGTAGTATAATAGTAAAACACCCATAGAAACTCAAGGGCCAGTCAACACCTAACCCTATGTACATAAATTTATTTAAGCATCTTGTAAAATAGCATAATATAAAATCGTTTTCAGTCAAAGTGAACTTGCATCCAAAAGACACACAAGACTGGCTGTAAAAAAAAAAAAAATCTAAGGATTTTCAATGAGGATTTGAAAGTCTTTAGAAAGTTCTTCTTTCCACGTAACTTCTTGTTTTTCGTATGATGCAGAGGCAGTGTGAATTTCGTCATTGGTTACATCTATGAAGTAGGTACTTACTATATTTTGCTCTAGGTATATATAATTCAATATTGTTATCTGGTATATATATATATATATATATATATATATATATATATATATATATATATATATATATATATATATATATATATATATATATATATATATATATATATATATATATATATATATATATATATATATATATATATATATGTGTATATACATATATATATATATATACATGGGCGCCGGTAGGGGGGGGGGGCAGGGGGCCATGCCCCCTGGAAATTTGGGACTACAAAGTAATTATAAGGAAACCAAAGGAAAAAGAGCAGAATAGGGAAAAAACGTGGGGAAAATGTGTGTTGCCTCATTGTTGGCTTCCTGCCAATAAATTTTGACCCTTGATAAGGAAAATATAAGTTCTGATTTTTGACTGTTTGCAGTTTTCCACAGACATTTATTCTATATGATTTGGTTGGAGTAACAAAAAAAATAATCAAATTCTTCATAGTAATAAATGGTAAGTAAATAATGATCCTTGTCAATAAAGAAAGTGTAAGAGCCTAACTATTGATAACATTCAATAAAAGAATCAGCTTTTATGGGGATCCTAAATATGCGTTTGTTATAAGTAACTAGTGCAGTAATTAGTAATTAAAAAACACAAGGAAAATAACTTAATAAGGGGAAATTTCGGTAAAAATATGCCGTCCACTTTTGCTTGCATTGCAAGAGTACCCATGAGCTGATATATGAAGCTACTATAATCAGAAATGTTTCCCCTGAACGGAATGCTGGGAATTTTTGTATTTTCCGCCTGAACGTATACATTTTTTTTTTTTTTTTTGGTTTTATTATCAATTTTTTTTTTCAAGGAGTGATGGTAATTATCTAGTTATCACTTTGAAAAATATTTAATTTGTTACACTTCTGAAGCATAAAGGTGTCAAATATACTGGTATTTGGTATTCTAAAAATATTGGATTAAAACATTTGATTTGATTTTCTTAATTTTAGTTTTATTGTTGTACTTATAACAAACTACTTTGATAATGCGTTACTTTTTATAAACAATTGAGTCTAAAGGCATTAAACATTTTGGTGTTTGATAACCAAGTTCAAAACTGTCAATATTGTTATAAAATATCCGTCCTATGCTTCGGCATTACTCAGCAGAACTGATTGCTGGGAGTTTATATCTTAGTTTTTGTAAACAGGCAATTGTTTCGTGTATTTTTTT
>NC_142812.1:33665952-33677394 GCF_049724085.1 Artemia sp. Qi Xiang Cuo | reverse complement strand
ATAAGGGGGCTTCCCCCTTCTCCACACCTTGCTCATTAAATAAATTTTTTTTAGTGTTTTCACCCCCCCCTCATTATAGCTGATACGCAATTACAGATCACAAAACGTAGCCTATTTTCATTACAAATAAAGTGAATCGACTTGGTTAAATCCAGTACTGCCACCGTATGGCATTACTTCTTTTGCAACTGAAGCCTAAAATATATTTATTGATACTTTTAAATCAATTAGCTTCTCAGAATTCTAAATTGATTGCAAATTCATCCTCTTCGTGGTAAAGTCGTAATTTGGTGCCCTTAAATAGAAAGAAAACAAGACTCCCCTGGCCCAATCTGTATGGTCACTTAAAAAAGAGCTTTAAATTCAATCAATTGGGAGGGAGTTCGAGCTCCCTCCCAATTATCTTGGATCTTCGGTTTGATACAATCACCTCTGTGGAAAAAAAAATAAACATACATCGACGATGTTTCTTCTGAAAAAAAAAAAAAATAGAATTCCACATTTTGAAAGTTGGAACTTGAAAGCTCTATGGTAAGGTTCTCTGATATGATGGACCTACTAAAGAGATTTTCACTAAAATCTTTTGCTTTTTGGTGGTGTTTCCCCTTTTTTCAAAAACAATTCACAGTTTCTCAGATTTGTGGCTTTTGGTGGGTAACAGGAAATTGAAAGAATTTTACAGGTTTAGAGGCATCGTAGAAGCTAATACTGCCGGTGTAGCAGCTGCCATGAGAATTCCATTTTTAGTTTTGGTGAATTTGCCATTTTTAGTTCTCGTCCAAGTCACTTTTTACTTTCAATTTTTTTTTATCACAAACTATTTGATAAGATTCTCCTGTGACGAAATTTTTTTTGAACCTGTTCATTCTATTTAGTTGAATAGGACACTTAAATGAAAGAGGGTAAATTTGGCAGCTGGATAATAAGTTAGAATTTTGTTTTTCTTTCGCTATTCTATTTTTTTTTTTTTAATGTCTGAATATATAAGTGATTTAAGTTCGAGGGAGGGAGAATTGTCCTGTTATGAAAGAGGTACACTTTACATGGCCGATACAAAATCAAAATGTAGTATCTATGCAGGCAAAATGATTTTTGAGTATCTCTACTCCTTCTGTAAACTAGTCTAAGGCGTAGGAAATTGCATAAAGACAAGTCTACATCTGTTATTATCTACGGAAGCCATAAATTTTTGTAATTTTGGTTTGAGTTTGATTTTCTTTTAATATTAAATGCATTATAATTAAATATATTATTCGTTAAATAAATTGATCTTTTTGCCAGGAATCCCTGTCATTTGAAATTTATTGTATTTTGTTTCATTTTGCATGCAATTTAATCGCTCTTTTTATTTGAGAGTTTTTTCCTAAAAGTATTCAAAAATAAACTTAATCCTACGAAAAAAATTCCTGAAATATATTCCCTGTCAACCAACCACCACTGATATTTTGGCGTTTGGCCCCCCCCCCCCCCCTGAAAAATTTTCTGCTGGTGCCCTTGTCTATAAAATAACAAACTTCGCATACCTTGGGTACAAACTGTTGTGAAAATTGCAAAGACTTCTGGAATTATGTCTGCTACATACGGTGTCCGGCGTATTCTCTTCGAAAAATTCTCCATCCCCACCGTAGAAAAATGCCCCCGAAAATTCCCCTGGAAAATTACCCCGGCAGAAAATTAACCTCCCCTGGAAACTCTCCTCCAGACAATATGTTCTGAAAAATTTTCCCCGCATGTAAAATTGAGCAGCAAAGGGGAAATTAAGACAAAACAAAATAATGCAGAAAAGAAAGAATTCAGCAATATTCTTTCTATATTCCGCGGGGTATTATGAGCCTCACCAGGAAATTTCTTAGGGAGGGGTGTTGGTAAGTGCTACCAAAAGCTTCGTTTTTACCGATTTTATCATCATTTATTTATGCTCATCGTCATTTATTTCATACTAAATATAACACAAACAGAACAGAAACGAGCGGAAAAGAAAAAAATGGTTCCCCAGAAGCAAGCTTGTTGAGTGACCCATTAAACATTTATAAAACTACAAACTGACAACACAAACGAAAATGATGAAATAAATTAGAATAATCTATTAACTATCAACCGTAAAATGGCTAAAATCGGATCAAATAAGTGAAAAAAGGAGAAACGATAGGAACAGAAAAAAGGGGCAAAAAACGAAGGAGGGAGAGAAATTAACGGACAAAACTATGGAAAGACCCGGCAAGAAGCTGCCTTTCGGAGAGACATGGAGGGACATTATAAGGGGGTGTTCCATAATAGAATGGATTGATAAACATGAGACCTCTGAGCTGCTGTTGATGATTGCTTAGGCACAATAAAACTTGGAGAAGAATCAGGCACAGAAAAGGGGTATCTACCTGAGCCTCTCCCTGAAAAAAAACTGCTGTAGAGATGGTGGAAGTGTACCCAGAAAAGATACGCTAAATAAAGATTACTTTCACCTACAATACAATTCAGCGGAACTGCTCCATTGTCACTATATAGATCAGAAGAAGGGTATAACCGAGGGAGAAGAAAAGTAACCTTCACCGCCCTATTTTGGGCTCTTTGAAGTGACCACACAAGAGATTTGGGTACTGTTCTATTAGCCGGAAAACACGCGAGAAGGGAAGTTTGATTAATGCTAATGAAATAAAACAAAATAGGATAAGAATATAATAGTTTAGGAACCAATTTTGGCTATATATTTGCACATTAGGGGGGTGGAGGTAAAGCATAGCATATATGAAATACATAACCTAACCTAGGTACCTTTTTTTGCCCCTTCAACCCCAAAAAACTAAAGTTTCAACATCCACTGTTTGCAATGCTTGGCATAGGAATTCTCCGTTGAAAGAACCTGCTTGACAATTTCTTTTATCATGTTCGCTATACAATATATCGCGTGTTTTCCAGCTAATAGAAAAGTACCGAGATTTGTTAGTACTACTTGAGACAGAATAACAATATGAAAGGTAATGAAAAATAAAAGTATAATAAAGAGAAAAAATAACATCTGGGGGAAGAAATGAGTTAACCCGGTGAAGCATCGAAGACTGACGGAGGATGGAGAATGTCATTTAAGCGTAATATTTCTCTTTTCCTTTATATATCATTTCCTTTTCCTTTTATTTCAACATTTTTTAACATAAGTATACAATGTGTTAAACCCTTTTGTAGAGGTCGCGATGGCTTCAGCCGCTTAGAAAATCAAAAGTCACGCAGAATTTCCATTTATATGAATTCTTTGTCCAGCCGAAATTCTGTAGTAAAAATATTAATAAGAACTTATTCAAACACTACTGTTCATCGAAAATTTTGACTAAATTTTCAAATTTTGTTTAAAATTTGAATTACAATCTAAAATCTTAATTCTTGGGATACAACAATCAATTTACAATTATTGATCTATGTATTTTTAACAGCAAAAAATCGGGAGTTTATGAAGGTAGTAACACATATCACATCTTGATTAGGCCTAGGCACGATTTGAGAACGACCATAAATTAAATAAGAAATAACATCTTTTTTTCAACTTGTATTTTCATTATATTTATTTGTCATACTTTCCATTTGGCTGCTCAATTTTATATATAGAGTGAAATCTCCGGAGGGGAATTATCCATGGGGGTTATTTTCCGCGTATGGAAATTTCCGTAAGCAGGGGGGGAGGTTGCGTAGCACCACTACATACTATTTTTTAGGACCCTAATTTCGCAATTTTAGCTTTCTAAATCTCAAAAGTCGAAAATTTAGACTCTGATTAGAAGCAGAAATTATTTATAATTTTGACTCTTGATTTGTGGGGTGAGAAGTTTTGGGTGGGGATATGCTTGATCATCTCCAACTTCATATGTCTCACCTCTCTCAACTTATTCAAAGACCATTTTGGGAATTTTTTTTAAATAATGAAAAGGGTTTGCTGAACCGAAACACGAAAGTATATATTTTGCACATGGCGTTGGCACTATATGGCTCGTAGTATCGAAAGATGTCTTTGCTCGGTATGATTGGATTTGACTTAACAGGGTCCTGTGGCTCGAGTCTCTTTATCTTTTCTACTTTTCAACTTCATAAACAGAGACAAGTCACTTGACTCTCGTGAGTCACGTGAGTCAGGATCGTCTAGGGATGATTCATGGAATGGTCATAAGTGATCAAACAAGTATCCTCAGCAAAAACGTGATTTTTATGAATTTCCTGCTTAGTGTTTAATCTCGAGTAAAATTGCAATCATTGGAAGTCACTAAATATAGTTCAGAATTTCAGAGCTTGCTTATTGCAAGGTATCTGTTGAAATACTCAAGCCTAATATAAAAATATGGTAAATAAAATTAAAAGTTAGAAATGTACAACTATAGTAAAATTGTTAATTAAAACTTAGAGTAAGGTAGTTTATTAGAAATTGTAATGCAGAATACCAATTCACTAAAATTTAGGGAGGGAAGGATTTTTTTCAGTTTTTAAATGAAGACAAAAAAAGTTCATTTTTCAAAATCTAGGGGGAATCATACAATAAACGCTAAGGACTTGGGAATCGGTTATTCTCCTCCTCCCCTCCCCTCCCATTTCTACGACCATTAGTGCTGCTGATTTCTTTAGGATTACAGTAAATTGGTTATAATTAATTACTTGTTTGCTATTTAAATGGGCAAACAATTCAGCGCCGTCAAAAGATCGTACGGCTTGTCGTAACCCTAAAGCTCCACTATAATTGTATTTTTTTCTCAAACTTTGACATGTGGCTCATAAAAAAAAAATCATAAATATTTATAGTTAAAATTGAAGGTCAGGGTTGGCTATTCAATCATAACATAGATGATACTTTACTTCATCTTAGAGATCTTTTTGGTATGAATGACATAATCTACTATAGCTTCTGATTGAAACTGAGATTCATCAAATTAATAGGCTCGCCCCAGGCTTATCTGCTCAATCGTTTGCTCATAATATTTTCCGCTGATCCTTGGTTTTCGTAGTATGCTTAAACTCAGCTTAGAGGATTAAAATAACTCAAGAATAATAGTGGTTTACATTGACATTCTGCAGCGTAAGCTACTTAGTGTAAAAATGTAAAAGGGTCTTTGATTGGTCCCATAAAAATAATCCACCAATCAGAATTAATTGTATTCTAATGAATGCATGTAAACCGTTGAGATAGGCCTACTTAGCCGAAATGAAGCAATTCTAAGAATTTTTTTTTGCGCATCAATGCGGAAGGTTTTACTTGGACAGTAGGCCTATTCATGCACATTTGACAACGTCAAAATATTTGTTCTTCGATTTAATGACTATATCAGGGCCAAACAGAAGATTTCTTTTTTTGGTTTGAGAGGTGGGGGGGGGGAGGTTAAAAGCAGAAATGAGAGGAGTGCTTGTAGAATATAAGAAACTGTAGAGACAATCATTCAAATGTTGAGAGAGACAGGCTAAAAAACCCCTCACTTCCCTCTACGCCGTAAATGATTCGGCTAGATTAGTGCTTTCGTATTGAGGGTCGATTTTTTGGGAGGGGGATTCTTTGTACCGTAAAAATGACAAATCATTAGAAATGTATACCAAATGAAGAAGGTAGTTAGTGGTAAAACTTTGGCCCAAATTACCAAAATGTCTGACATCAATACGTTGAATAGTTTTTACTTTCAATCAGTCGGAAAGAAAGCTTTTGTACCGTTTTCAAAAATTACGTACGTGTAATGGGAGTACATTTTTCAAAACACAAATTGTTTGATTTCTTTGAGACTTGCAGCATAAAACCATGTTTCCAACAATCGAGAATGCACCAAGTTTCGTAATTTGGGTCTGAGACTTTGGATAATTTTCTAAATAGGCCTTAACTTAGCTAAGATGTCCAAAGGGCAAATGCTTCTTTTGTGATTTATTCGTTAAATCACAAAATCGGTTGAATGATCGATTGTGCTTGTTTATTGTGTTCTGAGTATCCTTTCTTTGTGCACTGTTATTTACGAAAATTGTACATAACCAAAAGGTATTTCACACGTAAAATTACACCGATTTCAAAGATGTAGAGTACAAGCCCGATCCACCCCCTCTCTCTTTTTTAACTTATCTGACTATCATACACTTGATATATTTTGGTTACAACGAAACGACTTGATTGCTTAATATCCACTAAAATATTATAGCCTGTGTGAAACACCTCGAGTTTCCAATTTCAATAAAATATCAAAAGAGAATTGATACTTAAGAAATTACTTTCCCGTAAGAAATGAGTCAGTGGCGGATCCAGGGGGCGCCCCCTAACATAGCCTAAAGTAGTGTAATTTACTTAATTAACGCAAATTTGCGTTAATTAAACTTGCTCCTAACGCAATTTTATTGAATCAACCTATTTTGCCCCCCCCCCCCTAAAAAATTCTTGATCCGCCCCTGAAATGAGTCCTAAGAAGTTTAGTTAATACAAATCTGAACAAGAGGAGGGAATAGGCAGAAACATCCAATCCTTCTAATGATTGGCTGAAAAGACCCTCGTAGAACTGCCAAATTTGGCCCTTTTTTGGTTTTTGAAGGTTTCAGAAAATATTTCTTCGTAGAACATATATATAATAGTAGTGTGTATGTGCACAGTATCACGAGCACATTGACGAGCAAAAGAATATACAGTACAGTTTCAAAAATACATGAAAATATACATTGAAATTGCTGTTGTTTTCAATTACACATGAAAATATACATTGAAATTGCGCGCTGGTTTGGTGGGTATAATCTGGTTTGGTGGGTATAGTCTGGTTTGGTGGATATAGTCTGGTTTAGTTTTTCAAAGAGAGTGAGTATTTGACATTTTTGCAAAAAGGGATTCGCAAATTGGACACTATGAACGATATTAATTAATATTTTGAATAATAGAAGTGTGAATGATTCTAATTAGTGATTGGATTGTAAGAAGGGGGAGAAAAAAAGGATTAACCTTATTAGCAGTTGAGTTAACCCCGAAGTATTTTTTAACTCTTTTAATTTTTTATAGATTTTAAACATCACCAGTCTATTAAAATTGCTAACAACGGTAGAATGATATTTTGACTTAAACTAGCTTTACCTTTCCGATATGGTCTTTATAATACAAAAGTGATTTTTGATAATTATTTTCAATTTAAATAGGATCTAACGGTTCCTTTATTTCCTTATTTCTGTGGGCCGGGGAGGTGAGGTGTCACGGTTAGAGGGAAAACAAAAATGATTCAGACTATAAATGAACCGTGATCTGACGCAAATGGCCGGCTCAAAGCCACGTCGGTCCCCCAAGTATGTGGGTCAGGGAGGGAGGGGGGGAGACAATTTCAGAGGGAAAAACAAATATAATCATACTCTATAATAAATATTATCGGACTCTTTGGCAAAGATCAGTTGTCCGTCGTTACTACCTGTCGGAGGGGGCAGGAGAGGGAGGGGGTCAATTGTAAAAGGAAAACCAAAAAGACTCAGAATCGAAAATAATCGGGCCTCTGCCTCAAGGGGAAGGCTTAGAGGCCCTTCGGTCCTCCATTTCTGAGGGGCAGGAGAGGTGGGGGGTCAATTTTGGAGGGAAAACCAAAAATACTCTGAATCGAAAATAAACGGGAATCTGTCTCAAGGGGAAGGCTTAGAGGCCCATCGTTCCCCCATTTCTGAGGGCAGGGAGAGGGGAGTCAATTTCATAGGGAAAACCAAAAATACTCAAAATCGAAAATAAACGGTTCTGTCTCATGGGCAAAGCTCAGAGGTCCTTCGTTCCTCCATTTCTGAGGGGCAGGAGAGGGAGGGATTCAATATTGGAGGGGAAAACCCTAATAACATTACGAACATAGTAACGGAATAACACTTCCGGGGAAGGCTCCAAAACACTACGGTCTCAATTGTCGCAGGGGTATGAAAGGTGGGGGGTCAAATTGTTAAGTACAACAAAAAATACTCTTAAGTGAAAAAAATCGGAATATGCCTTCAGGGTAAAGCTCTAAGGCCCGACAGTACCCCCGGTCTGAGGGGTAGGCGAGGTGGGGGTCAATTTTGGAGGGAAAATTAAAAATAATCAGAATCTAAAATAAACGGGATCTACCTCAAGGGGAAAGCCTGGCCTGATGTTTGCAAGTCAAAGAATTTGTCTTGGTTGGTTTGAATGTCTAAATTGCCTGCCTTTCTCTGTTTACATGTCTGATTCTTTTTGTTTGTATGTCCAGGTTGGTGTTTACAAGTCCAAGTTGGGTTTTAAGACCTAGGTTCTTTATATTTTCGTGGGTGTTTGGTTCCCGGGGTTTATTATTTTAGAAGTTAAATTTAGTAGTTAGTGATTTAACGTGACTGAAATTATAAATTGGAATAGTTAATTAGCTGTTTGGGTTTTCAGACCTATTTTTTTTAGATTTTCGTGGGTGTTAGGTTCCTGGGATTTATTATTTGAGAAGTTAACTTTAGTATTTCAAAGTTTGACTTGCCTGAAATCATGAATTAGAATATTTAATTGGCTGTTTGGGGATTTTCAGACATAGGTTTTTTAGATTATCGTGTGTATTTGACTCCTGGGGTTTATTATTTGAGAAGTTAAGTTTATTATTTTGTGGTTTTACTTGCCTGAAATCATTAATTATAATATTTAATTATAAGTTCTGATTTTATTAACTATTTTTTTATATTTTTGTGTGCGTTAGTTTCCTGGGATTTATTATTTGAGAAGTTAACTTTAGTATTTCGTATTTGACGTGCCTGAAATCATGAATTAGAATAGTTAATTAGCTGTTTGGGGATTTTCAGACCTAGGTTTTTTAGATTTTCATGGAGATTTGACTCCTGGTTTAAAATAGGATCTAAAGTTCCCTTTGGTCCCCCATTTCTGAAGGCAGGGAGGGGAAAGTTTGATTTTGGGGTGACAACCAAAATTAATCAGACTAAAAATTAAACAGGATCTGTCGCACGGTGAAGTCTCCAAGACACTTCGGACCACCAGGTCTGAGGGGTTGGAGCGGGGGGGGGTTAATTTATGAGCGACAACAAAAAACAATCAGACTTTAAAATAAATGGGATCTGCCTCAAGGGGACGGCTCAGCGGCACGTCGTTCCCTCATTTCTGAGGGCAGGAGAGGTGGGTGGTCAATTTTGGAGGGAAAACCAAAAATAATCAGAATCGAAAATAAACAGAATCTACCTCAAGGGGAAAGCCTGGGCTGATGTTTGCAAGTCAAAGACGTTGTCTGTGTTGGTTTGAATGTGTAAAGTGCCTGCCTTTCTCTGTTTACATGTCTGAGTCTTTTTGTTTGTATGTCCAGGTTGGTGTTTACAAGTCCAAGTTGGGTTTTCAGACCTAGGTTCTTTAGATTTTCGTGGGTGTTTGGGTCCCGGGGTTTATTATTTGAGAAGTTAACTTTAGTAGTTAGTGATTTGACGTGCCTGAAATCATGAATTGGAATAGTTAATTAGCTGTTTGGGTTTTCAGACATATTTTTTTTTGATTTTCTTGGGTGTTAGGTTCCTGGGATTTATTATTTGAGAAGTTAACTTTAGTATTTCATAGTTTGACTTGCCTTAAATCATGAATTAGAATATTTAATTGGCCGTTCGGGGATTTACAGACCTAGGTTTTTTTAGATTTTTGTGTATGTTTGACTCCTGGGGTTTATTATTTGAGAAGTTAACTTTATTATTTCGTGGGTTGATTTGCCTGATATCATGAATTATAAGATTTAATTAGCTGTTCTGGTTTTATGACATAGATTTTTATATTTTAGTGTGAGTTAGGTTCCTGGGATCTATTATTTGAGAAGTTAACTTTAGTATTTAGTATTTGACGTGCTTGAAATCATGAATTATAATATTTAGTTGGCAGTTTGGGGATTTTCAGACCTAGGTTTTTTAGGTTTTCGTGTGTGTTTGACTCCTGGTGTTTATTATTTGAGAAGTTAACTTTAGTATTTTGTGGTTTTAAGTGCCTGAAATCATAAATTAGAATATTTAATGATCTTTTTAGGGTTTTCAGACCTAGGTTTTTTAGATTTTCGTGTGTGTTTGACTCCTGGGGTTTATTATTTGAGAAGTTAACTTTAGTATTTTATGGTTTTACGTGCCTGAAATCATGAATTAGAATAGTTAATTACCTGTTTAGGGTTTTCAGACCTAGGTTTTTTAGATTTTTGTTGGTGTTAGGTTCCTGGGGTTTATTATTTGAGAAGTTAACTTTAGTATTTCGTGATTTGACGTGCCTGAAATCATGAATTAGAATAGTTAATTAGCTGTTTGGGTTTTCAGACATAGTTTTTTAGATTTTCTTGGGTGTTAGGTTCCTGGGGTTTATTATTTGAGAAGTTAACTTTAGTATTTCATGGTTTGACTTGCCTGAAATCATGAATTAGAATATTTAATTGGCTGTTTGGGTTTTCAGACATAGTTTTTTAGATTTTCATGGGTGTTAGGTTCCTGGGATTTATTATTTGAGAAGTTAACTTTAGTATTTCATTGTTTGACTTGCCTGAAATAATGACTTAGAATATTTAATTGGCTGTTTAGGGATTTTCAGAACTTGGTGTTTTAGGTTTTTGTGAATGTTTGTTTCCCGAAGCTTATTTTTTGAAAAGTTAGCTTCAGTATTTTTTGGTTTTACGTGCGTAACATCATGAATTACAATAGTTAATTAGCTGTTTGGGCTTTCAGACCTAGTTTTTTAGATTTTCGTGGGTGTTAGGTTCCTGGGATTTATTATTTGAGACGTTAACTTTAGTATTTCATAGTTTGACTTGCCTGAAATCATGAATTAGAATATTTAATTGGCTGTTTGGGAATTTTCAGACCTAGTGGGTTCTCAATCGAGTTCATGTCCATCGCTTAGCATTCAGGTCTTGACAAATTGGGGGTGTGGTAGGGGATCTCACAACACTGTTCAAATAGAACAGTACTATTTTTTATGTAAACATTTGTTGTTGTTGTTGTTTTTTTTTTTTTTTCTCAAAAAAAAAAATAAATCTTTTAATACATTTAAGAAATAAATATATTTAAGCTTAATCCGTCTTTATTCTTTAAAATAGTTCTATTGTAAGCAAGTAACAAACTCTTTCCTGAAGTCACCTCTTGGATACACAATGCAAAAACTTCATTTAAGAAACTATGAAAAAAAATTGTAAGTAAGTAAGTAACAAACTCTTTCTTGAAGTCATCTCTTTGATATACAGTACAGATACTTCATTCAAGAAATTATGAAAAAATCGCAAGTAAGTAACAAACTCTTTATTGTTTTCACCTCTTGCATATACAATACGGAAATTTCATTCAATAAATTATGAAAAAATTGTAAGCAAGTAAAAAACTCTTTCCTGAAGTCACCTCTTGGATACGCGATACACAATAATGAAATTTCATTTAAAAAATTATGAAAAAAATTGTAAGCAAGTAACAAACTCTTTCCTGAAGTCATCTCTTGGATACGCAATGCAAAATACGGAAATATCATTTAAGAAATTATTAAAA